>NW_024750848.1:0-8234 GCF_018991925.1 Homarus americanus
GAACATGTAGTACTAGTGTTGTAGTGAATATGTAGTAGTGTTGTAGTGAACATGTAGTACTAGTGTTGTAGTGAACATGTAGTACTAGTGTTGTAGTGAACATGTAGTACTAGTGTTGTAGTGAACATGTAGTACTAGTGTTGTAGTGAATATGTAGTAGTGTTGTAGAGGAACATGTAGTACTAGTGTTGTAGTGAACATGTAGTACTAGTGTTGTAGTGAACATGTAGCACTAGTGTTGTAGTGAACATGTAGTACTAGTGTTTTAGTGAATATGTAGTAGTGAACATGTAGTACTACTGTTGTAGTGAATATGTAGTACTAGTGTTGTAGTGAACATGTAGTACTAGTGTTGTAGTGAACATGTAGTACTGGTGTTGTAGTGAACATGTACTACTAGTGTTGTAGTGAACATGTACTAATAGTGTTGTAGTGAACATGTACTACTAGTGTTGTAGTGAACATGTAGTACTAGTGTTGTAGTGAACATGTAGTACTAGTGTTGTAGTGAACATGTACTACTAGTGTTGTAGTGAACATGTAGCACTAGTGTTGCAGTGAACATGTAGTACTGTGCTGTAAGTGAATATGTGCTGGGGTGAAACATGTAGTACTAGTGTTGTAATGAATATGTAGTACTAGTGTTGTAGTGAACATGTAGTACTAGTGTTGTAATGAATATGTAGTACTAGTGTTGTAATGAATATGTAGTACTAGTGTTGTAGTGAACATGTAGTACTAGTGTTGTAGAGAAAATGTAGTACTAGTGTTGTAGTGAACATGCAGTACTAGTGTTGTAGTGAACATGTAGTACTAGTGTTGTAGAGAACATGTAGTACTAGTGTTGTAGTGAACATGTAGTACTAGTGTTGTAATGAACATGTAGTACTAGTTGTTGTAGAGAACATGTAGTACTAGTGTTGTAGTGAACATGCAGTACTAGTGTTGCAGTGAACATGTAGTACTAGTGTTGTAGAGAACATGTAGTACTAGTAAGCTAGAAAGTGAAATATGTAGCAATTAGTGTTGTAGTGAACATGTAGTACTAGTGTTGTAGTGAACATGTAGTAGTGTTGTAGTGAACATGTACTACTAGTGTTGTAGTGAACATGTACTACTAGTGTTGTAGTGAACATGTAGTAGCAGTGTTGTAGTGAACATGTACTACTAGTGGTGTAGTGAACATTTACTACTAGTGTTGTAGTGAACATGTAGTACTAGTGTTGTAGTGAACATGTAGTACTGGTGTTGTAGTGAACATGTACTACTAGTGTTGTAGTGAACATGTACTACTAGTGTTGTAATGAACATGTAGTACTAGTGTTGTATTGAATATGTAGTAGTGTTGTAGTGAACATGTAGTACTAGTATTGTAGTGAACATGTAGTACTAGTGTTGTAGTGAATATGTAGTACTAGTGTTGTAGTGAACATGTAGTACTAGTATTGTAGTGAACATGTAGTACTAGTGTTGTAGTGAACATGTAGTACTAGTGTTGTAGTGAATATGTAGTACTAGTGTTGTAGTGAACATGTAGTACTAGTGTTGTAGTGAACATGTACTACGAGTGTTGTAGTGAATATGTAGTAGTGTTGTAGTGAACATGTAGTACTAGTATTGTAGTGAACATTTTGTAGTGAACATGTAGTACTAGTGTTGTAGTGAACATGTAGTAGTGTTGTAGTGAACATGTAGTACTGGTGTTGTAGTGAACATGTAGTACTAGTGTTGTAGTGAACATGTAGTGCTAGTGTTGTAGTGAACATGTACTACTAGTGTTGTAGTGAACATGTAGTACTGGTGTTGTATTGAATATGTAGTAGCAGTGTTGTAGTGAACATGTAGTACTAGTGTTGTAGTGAACATGTAGTACTAGTGTTGTAGTGAACATGTAGTAGTGTTGTAGTGAACATGTACTACTAGTGTTGTAGTGAACATGTAGTACTGGTGTTGTATTGAATATGTAGTAGCAGTATTGTAGTGAACATGTACTACTAGTGTTGTAGTGAACATGTAGTACTAGTGTTGTAGTGAACATGTACTACTAGTGTTGTAGTGAACATGTACTACTAGTGTTGTAGTGAACATGTAGTACTAGTGTTGTAGTGAACATGTAGTACTAGTGTTGTAGTGAACATGTAGTAGTGTTGTAGTGAACATGTACTACTAGTGTTGTAGTGAACATGTACTACTAGTGTTGTAGTGAACATGTAGTAGCAGTGTTGTAGTGAACATGTACTACTAGTGTTGTAGTGAACATGTACTACTAGTGTTGTAGTGAAAATGTAGTACTAGTGTTGTAGTGAACATGTAGTACTAGTGTTGTAGTGAACATGTAATAGTGTTGTAGTGAACATGTAGTAGTGTTGTAGTGAACATGTAGTAGTGTTGTAGTGAACATGTAGTGCTAGTGATGTAGTGAACATGTAGTACTAGTGTGTAGTGAACATGTACTACTAGTGTTGTAGTGAACATGTAGTGCTAGTGATGTAGTGAACATGTAGTACTGGTGTTGTAGTGAACATGTAGTACTAGTGTTTATGAACATGTAGTGTAGCCTTGATCGATAGGTCATGGGGACAATCGGCTCGCTGTCCCCGCGTCCACAATCCTCGAGCACTGACGTCAACACGGGCTTGGTTGGATGTCCTTGGTCAGGTTGCTTTATTGTTTACTATTGTCGGCCACAGGAAACTATACTGGGGCGGGCTCCGTAGACCGTGTTCAGTACCTACATGGACTGTATTCATGCTGAACTGTAAAGTTTATAAACATGCTTATTCAATTGTAAACATGAATGTCAATTTTAGTGAATAAATATCACCATCATCATCACCATCATCCTCTACAATACGAGGGCAAAGTTCTTCATCAGCTGAGTAACAACATGGCGCCCTTGTGTCACGGGACCGGCTCAGCCAATCAGGTTCGATCCCCGGGTTGACCAACTTTATCTACAGTATTACACTGCCGTAGTCACCCCATGAGTGAGCGTAATGACTGAAGTAACCCATGAGTGAGCGTAATGACTGAAGTAGCCCATGAGTGAGTATAATGACTAAAGTAGCCCATGAGTGAGCATAATGACTAAAGTAGCCCATGAGTGAGCATAATGATTAAAGTAGTCCATGAGTGAGCGCAAGGACTGAAGTAGCCCATGAGTGAGCGTAATGACTGAAGTAACCCATGAGTGAGCATAATGACTTTAGTAGCCCATGAGTGAGCATAATGATTAAAGTAGTCCATGAGTGAGCGCAAGGACTGAAGTAGCCCATGAGTGAGCGTAATGACTGAAGTAGCCCATGAGTGAACGTAATGTGAAGTAACCCCGCGGAGTAGCAGGCATAATGACTGAAGTAATATGAGTGAGCATAATGATTAAAAATGGTCATGAGTGAGCGCAAGGACTGAAGTAGCCCATGGAGGTGAGCATGTTAGAAATGTGTGGTAAACATAATGACTGAGAAGTAGCCCATGGTGAGCACCAATGATTAAAGTAGTCCTTGAGTGACGCATGGACTGGGAAGTAACCCATGAGTGAGCATAATGACTGAAGTAGCCCATGAGTGAGCATAATGACTGAAGTAGCCCATGAGTGAGCATAATGATTAAAGTAGCCCATGAGTGAGCGCAATGACTGAAGTAGCCCATGAGTGAGCGTAATGACTGAAGTAGCCCATGAGTGAGCATAATGACTGAAGTAGCCCATGAGTGAGCATAATGATTAAAGTAGTCCATGAGTGAGCGCATGGACTGAAGTAGCCCATGAGCGAGCGTAATGACTGAAGTAGTCCATGAGTGAGCATAATGACTGAAGTAGCCCACGAGTGAGCGTAATGACTGAAGTAGCCCATGAGTGAGCGTAATGACTGAAGTAGTCCATGAGTGAGCGTAATGACTCAAGTAGCCCATGAGTGAGCGTAATAACCTCTTGTGGTCGCTCTTGAACAATAACAAATGGCTCCGACTCCCGCTGTGAGAGTGTCGAGGACATTGTTGTGTTTATTGACGATGAGAGAGAGAGAGAGAGAGAGAGAGAGAGAGAGAGAGAGAGAGAGAGATAAATAAGTCACTAATTATTAATTTTCTTATGTTAACTGTTAATATTTCTTTTATCTGGTTTACAGTTACCGGGACCGCCGCCACCTTTCAACTGTTAACTTCTACTGTGTTGTTAAGGTAAATCATTAACTGTTTACTGTTAATAACTTTGCTGTGTTGACTGTTACTTGTGTCACCAACTGTTCATGGTGCCAGGCCCTACTACTAGTACAGAGAGCTGTGATTGGCCACTCTACTATCCCTACACCCAGTATGGTGAACTGTGATTGGCCACCCACTATCCCTACACGACAACGCGCTATGATTGGCCACCCACTACACTGAGCTATGATTGGCCACCCACTATCCCTACACGACAACGCGCTATGATTGGTCACCCACTATTCCTACACCGAGTATAGTGACCTATGATTGGCCACTCCCTGATGCTAGGCCGTGTGCGTTCTAGCAGGAGAAGTAAATAGTGTTGCCGGGCGAGAGTTGCGTTTTGATAATTAGATTAAAACGCATCTGAGACCGGAGTAATGGGGCCGTCTGCCACGCCTACCCTTTAGTGGGCAATAAGGCAGGTAGGGGACACAACGTTCACCTCCTTCTAACTTTCTTTCTTCTTTATCTCCATCTTTATTCTTTTCTTCCTCTTCCTCCTTCTCATGCTGAAACGTTATTTTAATATGTATTTTGGAGTTGTTTTTAGGGGGGGGGGGTGATTGATATTGTGATTTGTAGTTATTAGTTTCATTATGAGAGAATAATAATAATAATGATTCTTCTTCTTCTTCTGTTATGTAAACGAATGTATATTTACGTATCTGTGTACGTATAGAAGCAGGTACACACACACACTCACACACACACACACACACACACACACACACACACACAACACACACACACACACACACACACACACACACACACACACACACACACAGGAGCTTACACACACACACACACACACACACACACACACACACACACACACACACACACACACACACAAACACACACACACACACACAAACAAACATTGATACATAAAAAACCTTAACACCACACACACACACACACACACACACACACACACACACACACACACACACACACAGAACACACACACACACACACACATGAACACACACACACACACACACACACACACACAAACACACACACACACACAAACAAACATTGATACATAAAAACCACTTACACACACACACACACACACACACACACACACACACACACACACACACACACACATTTTACACACACACACACACACACACTTGGAACACACACACACACACACACACACACATACATACACACACACATACATATGAATACCGTGAGTTATATTGGTCACAAAGCCCGCCTACACCACCCTTGTCAGCCACCGCTTACCGCTCACGCTACTCATTTTATCGTCCACTCCTTCTCCTTCATCCCCTCCTCCTCCTTCATCCCCTTCTCCTCCTCCTTCATCCCCTTCTCCTCCTCCTCCTCCTTCATCCCCTTCTCCTTCTCCTCCTCCTCCTCCTCCTCCCTCCTCCTCCTCCTCCCCTTTCTTCATCCCTTTCTCCTCCTTTTCCTCCCGATCTCACTCTTTTTACCTCGCCCTCCTCACCCCTCTTCTTCCTCCTCCTCATCCCCCTCTTCCACCCCGTCTCCCACGCCTCATCTCCCCTCTTCCCACCCCTCCTTCCCCCTCCGCCTCCCCCCTCCTCTTTTCCACCCCTCCTCCTCCACCTCATCCTCCCCTCCCTACCCCCCTTCTTACCCCCCCTTCCTCCTACCCCCGTTCCTCCCTCCCCCCCTCCTCCACCCCCCCTCCCTCCTACCCCTTCCCCTGTTGCATATATCCCAGACCGCTTCACCGAGTTCACTGGAAGTAATGTTGGTTGACGGTGCTTAATGAGACAGTCTACATGACGCCCACACCAAGTCCCTGGAGGTCAGAGGTCAAGGTCACTGCTGAAGGTCAGAGGTTAATGTCACTGCTAGAGGTCAAGGTCACTGCTGGAGTTCAGAGGTCAACGTTGGTGTCAGAGGTTAGTGTCACTGGTAGAGGTTAAGGTCACTGCTGGAGGTCAGAGGTCAATGTTGCTGCTATAGGTCGGGGGTCAAGGTCATTGCTGGAGATCAGAGGTCAGTGGCACTGCTAGAGGTCAGGGGTAAAGGTCTGCTGGAGGACAGAAGTCGCAGTCGGAGGACAGGTCAAGGTCACTCTTAGGGGACAGGTCAGAGGTCAGAGTTGGAGGACAGGTCAAGGTCACTGCTAGAGGTTGGAGGTCAGGTCAAGGTTACTGCTGAAGGTCAGAGGTCAGAGTTTACAGTTGGAGGTCAAGCCAATGTCACTTCAGGAAGTCAGAGGTTAAAGTCACTGCTGGAGGTCAGAGGTCACAGTTAGATGTCAGAGTTCACAGTTTGAGGACAGGTCAAGGTCACTGTTGGAGGTTAGAGGTCAAGGTCACTACTGGAGATCAGAGGTCACAGTTGGAGGTCAGGTCAAGGTCACTGCTAGAGGTCGGACGTCACAGTTAGATGACAGAAGTCACAATTGGAGGTCAGGTCAAGTCACTGCTGGTGGCTAGAGGTCACGGAGGTCACAGTAATACAATGTTTTGGTGGGTTAGGGGAGCACAACAGCAGTGAGAGGGAATTTTAACCCTTTGAGATGGTTTAACCCTTTGAGATGGCTTAACCCTTTGAGGACGATGGTTTAACCATTTAAATAAGATACATTAACGCTTTGATGTGTTTAACCCATAACATTTATGAGGTTAGGTTAAGTGAGGTTTGTTAGATGTTCTGGGTAATAAGTTCTATATACAGGAGAGAACACAAACACCTGTATAGTTTTGTAGGTTCGGTTTACTGGATAAGAGTATGTACACAGAGGTGGGTAGCACTGCTCCCTAGCTAGGGCCCTGGTCAACTACCATAGACGACGTATGGCAAGTGATACATTAGCAGCTTCCATACGTCGCCAGGCACATTAATTAAGCGTGTGGGATATGGTAATAACATTGCCACACGCTGCTGGCTAGGCTGAATAAATATAAATGGAGCACATACATAATATACATACATAATACATAATCCAGCATACATAATATACATACACCTCCCTCCCCCCTATACGCTCATAGCAAAGTCTTGAGCGGACCTCTTCTTCTGGATCCGTTCTGAGCGTCGGAGGACTTCATCACTGGGAAGGGTATGGGACTCAACACTGGTGGCGGGGCCAGCAGAAGGCATTGTTACGGGGCGGAGAAAACGGCGGTTCCTCCACCACACACGACCACTGGGTAACCGCACCTGGTAGTCCCGTGACCTGCCGAGACCCATGACTACGCCTACTTTGTCCCAACGCAGGGAGGTCGGGTCCTGAACACGGACTTGGGTACCGACACTCAACCTGGGGAGAGAACGGGCGTGGTCGTTTTAGCGGGCGACGACGTCCTGAACACGTTCGGCGGCTCGGCGCTCACAATCCTCTGTCTTAGCCTGCCACTCCTTGGAGAAGGATTGAGGGTGAGCAGGGACACAAGAACGAAGGGGGCGCCCATACAAAACCTGGGCAGGGGAGCGTCCGGTGTAGTTGGGTGTGTTGCGGAGTTCAAGAAGACCCCGGTCGAAGGCCTCGCAGTCAATATTCCCAGAAGGGGCCACCTTAAGGATGAGGTGCTTCAAGGATTTGACAGCAGCCTCAGCGTGGCCGTTGGACTGCGGGTAATGGGGCGATGACAACACATGCCGGACTCCCCATCGGTCAAGGAACGCAGCAAAGTCCCGGCTTGTGAACTGGGGCCCTCCGTCGGTTCGCAGGCGTACAGGAACGCCCACGTCACGGAAGTAGTGGCGGAACTTGCTGATGGTGGCGGCAGACGTCGTGTCATTACCGCCCTTGATGACAACCGGCCAACCAGAGAGACGGTCGACGATAACCAGGAAGGACTTTCCTGACACACAGAAAAAGTCAGCCGACACAGACTCAAAGGGGCGGGTGGGGTTGTCGTCACTCATGAAGGGTACCTGCTGCTGGCTGGGTTGTAATACGTGGCGGGGCTTACACACCTGGACAGCATTGGAGATGTCGGGGTCGATGCCAGGCCGGAACACAGTCTGTCGTGCACGTCGTTTGGTGGCCTCAGCTCCACGGT
>NW_024750849.1:0-17548 GCF_018991925.1 Homarus americanus
AGGAAAATGATGCTCTTTTAAACTTGGTAACTGGAGCTGTAATGCCAGAAAATGCCAAATATGACAATCTATGTGCATGTGAAGTTGGAAGACAAAATTATGAAAATTTTGTCATGAAACGTATTGTTGGTCCATTGAGCATCTGGGAAAAGATGTCCAAGGTTAATCTTCTGTCGTGGAAAGCAGCAAATAAGACTTCAACCATCAAATTGCTATCACAAGTTATAGAACTTAAGCAGGACATACAGTATATGCATCACAGAAGGGCAGTACTGTACATATCAAGTCACCAAACACTGATGTGTTTGGCATATTAAAGCAGCCTCAACTTGGAGAAAATACAAGTATGAAAACAGGAACTGGTGAGCGACGACACATTGGGCAGAGAGCCTTACAGGTTTCTATGCCTTCACAGGATCTGACTGCATTGGAAAATTTGTTGGCAAAGGAAAGAAAGCATGTTGGAGCACTTTGATGAAATCTAACACAAAAGTCCTAGATGCATTCAAGATGCTGAGTAGACCAAATGCCCTCCAGCAGACATGTTTATTGGTCTAAAGGAATTTGTATTTAAGTTCTACTGTCCACGAATGACTTTCACTAAACTGTCATAACTTAGATGGCATCTCTTCAAGAAAACGCAGGCAGAAGCTGGAGAACTACCAGCGACTGCAGCAACTCTAAGGTATCATATATTGAGAGGAAGGTATCAAGCTCTTCTGTGGTCTTGTGATGCAGACAGTGAAATGTTTTCACAATTAGAGCATGGCTGGAAGATTGACAATGACTGTTTCATACTAGTAATATCAGACCAACCACCAGCTCCAGAAGCAATTACAGAACTTGTTAAATGTGGATGTGGCGTCAGGAAATGTGGATCATTGTCATGTTCATACAGAAAGAATCAGAAAGAATATCATGACATGCACCGAGATGTGTAACTGTCAAGCAGATGATGAGAAATGCCTAAACAAGGTGAAGGAATCTGTTGTACACAGAAGACTCTGATGACGAGGACTGAAGCAATGTCGTAAATAATAACTTGTGACTTGTTTACACATGATGTATAACACTACAAACTTTTAATAAATATAAAACGGTGGTTCTAAGCTTTCCAGATAATGGTAATATGTATATGTTTAATTTCCAGTATTTGTCTTTAGCAAATAATTTTACTTACTGCAATCTCTGCTTTGCCAGAGACAGGATGGCATATATGAGCAGCCATGTTTGTAACACACTTATGATATTATAACAGCATTCATGATATATTATGTTAAATTGTAATCATATAATACTACATGTTCATAGGTTATTAGTCATGTTTAAGTTAATTAGGACTTAATGGTAATACATCTGTGGTTCATTACGCCGCTCTTTAATAAAACTTCTTTAAAGGCATAAAACTTATAATAAACCGTTCAGAAAAAATGACACCACAGTTCCTTAACATAGTTTATAAGGATTATTATAATGTATGGTGTCAAAAATTAACATGAAATTTTTACGGGATTACTTAAGCTCCTACACTAAAACCTGCCGACCTAACCTAACCTTTTTTACCCACCTCTACCTACTTACCTAACCTGACATAATCTAACCAAACCTGACGTAATCTGACCTAACCTGACATAATCTAACCTAACCTGACATAATCTAACCTAACCTGACATAATCTAACCTAACCTGACATAATCTAACCTAACCTGACATAATCTAACCTAACCTGACGTAATCTGACCTAACCTGACATAATCTAACCTAACCTGACGTAATCTGACCTAACCTGACATAATCTAACCTAACCTGACGTAATCTAACCTAACCTGACATAATCTAACCTAACCTGACATAATCTAACATAACCTGACATAATCTAACCTAACCTGACGTAATCTGACCTAACCTGACATAATCTAACCTAATCTGACATAATCTAACCTAACCTCCCTGTCTGACATAAGCTAACCTAATCAAACCTAACTTTCCCACCTACCTAACATAACCTATGTACTTATTACCTACCTAACCTAACTTAACCCAACCTGACATAATCTAACCTAACCTATTGAAACTTAACTTAACCACCTACCTCATCTAACACCACTTTGTAATCTCTCTGTGCTACAGCTGACAGGATGAGTATGGGGGCACAATAAACTAGCCTCTAAGTGGCAAAATTAACAAAACTAACCTAACCTAACCCAACCTGACTTAACCTAACCTGATCTGATCTATCCAACTTAAAAAACTTAGAATATATAATAAAACCGTTAGGTTAATTTAGGCTAAATATGGTTGATTCATATTTTGTTTTGACAGAAATTCCCGGCAAAATAACGTATCTATATTGAGAACCACCACCATGTTGGTTCCACGTTAACAAGACACGGATACACTACAGAATAACCCGCGTTCGTTTAACCTCAATTACTACAGTTTACTTTATAATCTTATTTCACAATCTTCACTACATCTCGCTTCACAATCTTCACTGCATCTCACTTCACAATCTTCAGCCAGGTGAGGTTTATGGATCGGGCTTTTTGTGCGAGAGATAGGAAACGTAGGACTAGGGTATGTTTTCCTGGGGTTGGGATAGGGCATGTAGCCGAGAGGTTAGACAGAGTTTTGTCAGGGGAGGGTACCAATCCAGTAGTGTGTCTTAGTGTGGGGGAAACGACATAGGTAAGGTTAGGAGTGAGGAACTTTTCAAGAGGTATAGGGAGGCGCTGGGGAAGATTAGAGATAGGGGAGGGGTCCCGATAGTATGTGGTGTCTTGCCTAGAAGAGGGGTTGGTCGTGAATGGCTGTCCAGGGCAATTGCTATTAATTGCCGACTGGAAAAACATTGTGCAAACAATGGTTGGGCATTCATTGATGACGGGCAACGATTTTATGGCAACGATTACCTGTACTGTCGCGACGGAGTACACTTGTCTCGTGAGGGGGTAAAGACGTTGTCTGCATCCCTGGAGCGTGAAATTGTCACTCCGAAGGGGGGGGTTTCGCCAGTAGAGAGGGGTCGGGGAAAATGGGAGTCAAAAAACAAGCAGGTCCTGGGAAGTAGTGAAACAGAAGTAGATAATGCTGAAAATATAGTTAGTCATAATAACAAACATCAAAGTAATAAATGTAAAACAGATAGAAACGGAAGAAATATATTGAGTGTTTATTATACTAATAGTAGAAGCTTGTGTAACAAAATGGACCAGCTCAGAGCCATTGTTAGTAAAGAGAACATAGATATAATTGCAATAACGGAAACATGGATAAATTCAAACAGCAAACATTTTTAGCAGAATTTCATATTCCAGGATATAACCTATTTAAATTTGACAGAGTAGGAAGGAGAGGGGGCGGTGTAGCAGTGTATATCAGGGTGTCATTAAAAAGCTGCAATAAATCAAACATTAAAACAAATAGCGACAATGAAAGTATTTGGGTAGAGATTGGTGAGGGCAATGAGTCCGTAGTCATTGGTGTTATATATAGACCACCTAATTTGAGTAGGAACGATGGTAAATTGCTATGGGAGGAAATAAAGAAGGCATCTGATAGAAACAATGAATGTATTCTAGGCGATTTCAACTTTTCAGGCATAGATTGGAAAAATCAACTTAGCGATAATGAATCTGAAGATTTTATAGAAGTAGTACAGGATAGTTTTATATATAAATTTATAAACTTGCCCACTAGAGGAAATAATATCCTCGATTTAGTTCTCAGTAATAATGAAAATCTAGTAAAAGATGTTGGGATTGGAGACGAACTAGGAAACAGTGATCATAAAGCCATATATTTTAACATAATATGGGATGGCAGAAAGAAGGAAAATTCGGCCTTGATCCCGGATTTTAGGAATGCTAATTACGGTAGCATAAGGAGAGACCTAAGGGATGACCCTATGGTCAAAAGATTAATCCCCCCCACACCTCCGGAAACTGTCAACTTAGGACGGGATAACCCCGAATTTAATTTAGCAGCTACTTATGAACAATTTATTGCGACAATCAATAATGCCCAAAATAAACACATCCCTAAAAGAAAATTCAGATCGACACGGAACCAACCAAAATGGATGAATAATAGACTCTTAGATCTTCTAGGGAAAAAGAAAGGAGTATATAGAGAAGTTAAGAAAGGCGAAAATCACTTACTTGGTTACTATCAGAACCTAACAAGACAGGTATAAACAGAAATTAGGAAAGCAAAGAGAAATTATGAAATCAAGGTAGCAAACGAATCGAAATATACCCCCAAAGCTTTTTATCAACTGTATAAATCAAAGGTTAGAGATACAATAGGTCCCCTTAAAACTACAACAGGAGAAATGACTGATGATGAGTTAGAAATGTGTAGTACGTTAAATAGTCATTTTCACTCCGTATTCACAAATGAAAACCTAGCACAGTTTCCAGACTGGGTCCAGACGGTATACAGAATATTAAAAGAATGTAGAGATGAGTTGAGTAATCCATTAGCAGTTTTATTTTAATAAGTCAATAGAATCGGCCTAGTGCCAGAAGCTTGGAAACTTCTGCAAATGTAGTCTGATTTTCAAAAAGGGTGATAAATCACAGCATCAAATTACCGTCCCATTAGTCCACGTCAATCATAGGTGCCAGAGTCAATTATTGCTACAAAAATCAGAAGCCACCTTGAAAACATTCAACTTAATTCATTCTTCTCAGCACGGGTTCACCCAGGGACGTTTCTTGTTCTGCCAAATTTGCTTAGCTTTTTTCTCAGAAGTATTTGGAAGCGGTAGATACGATAAGTCATATGATATAATTTATTTTAGATTTCAGTAAAGCATTCGATAGAGTCCCTCATGAGAGATTGATAAGGAAGGTAGAAGCACATGGAATAGGTGGATCAGCATTAAAATGGATTAGGTCATGGTTAACTGGTAGGAAACAAAGAGTCAGCATAAATGGATTAAAGTCAGACTGGGGTGCGGTCAAAAGCGGAGTTCCCCAGGGATCTGTATTAGGCCCTCTGCTGTTTGTTATATTCATTAATGATCTTGATTTAGGCATAACTAGTAGGATTATTAAATTTGCAGATGATACCAAAATGGGGAGAGTGATAAATTCAGACAGTGACTTTGAACACCTTCAAAGAGATCTAGATACCTTACATGAGTGGTCAGTAGACTGGCAAATGAATTTTAATAGTGATAAATGCAAGGTACTACAGATAGGGAAGACGAATACAAACGTTAAGTATAAACTAGGTAACACGGAAATAGAAAACTCAGTTTGTGAAAAAAATCAAGGTGTATTTGTTAGCAACGACTTGAAACCTAGAAAACAATGTATTAGCGTTCGCAACAAGGCAAGCAGGATTCTTGGGTTCATATCTAGGTCTGTGAGTAACAGAACTGCTGACGTTATCTTGAAACTTTACCTAGCATTAGTGAGGCCACACATGGATTATGCGGTTCAGTTCTGGTGTCCTTATTATAGAATGGACATAGATTCTTTAGAGAGAGTACAAAGAAGAATGACAAAAATGATCCATAATATTAGAAACCTTCCATATGAAGAAAGACTGAAAAGCTTAGGCTTACATTCATTAGAGAGGCGTAGAGTTAGGGGAGATATGATAGAGGTGTACAAGTGGGTAAGTGGGATTAACAAGGGTAAAATGGAAGATATTCTGAAGCTCAGTAATAACGAAATAACTAGAACAAATGGCTTTAAATTAGATAAATTCCGATTCAGAAAGGATATAGGCAAGCACTGGTTTGGTAATAGAGTTGTGGATATGTGGAATAGGCTAACGAGTGCTATAGTAGGAACGGGGATGTTAGGGAGCTTCAAGACGAAGTTGGATAGGCACATGGAAGTGCTGGGATAGGTGTGAAAGGGATCTGCCCTGTATGGGCCAGTCGGCCTCCTGCAGTATCCCACTTTCTTATGTTCTTATGTTCTTATGTTCACCTCACAATCTTTACTACATCTCACCTCACAATCTTCACTACATTTCACTTCACAATCTTCACTACATCTCACTTCACAATCTTCACTACATCTCACTACACAATCTTCACTACATCTCACTTCACAACCTTCACTACATCTCACTTCACAATCTTCACTACATCTCACTTCACATCTTCACTACATCTCACTTCACAATCTTCACCATATCTCACTTCGCAATCTTCACCATATCTCACTTCACAATCTTCACTACATCTCACTTCACAATCTTCACCAATCTCATTCATAATCTTCACACATCTCACTTCACAATCTTAACCAAATCTCACTTCACAATCTTCACCACATCTCACTTCACAATCTTTACCACATCTCACTTCACAATCTTCACTACATCTCACTTCACAATCTTCACTACATCTCACTTCACAATCTTCACTACATCTCACTTCACAATCTTCACTACATCTCACTTCACAATCTTCACTACATCTCACTTCACAATCTTCACTACATCTCACTTCACAATCTTCACTACATCCCACTTCACAATCTTCACTACTTCTCAATTCACAATCTTCACTACATCTCACTTCACAATCTTCACTACATCTCACTTCACAATCTTCACTACATCTCACTTCACAATCTTCACTACATCTCACTTCACAATCTTCATTACATCTCACTTCACAATCTTCACTACATCTCACTTCACAATCTTCACTACATCCCACTTCACAATCTTCACTACATCTCACTTCACAATCTTCACTACATCCCACTTCACAAACTTCACTACATCTCACTTCACAATCTTCACTACATCTCACTTCACAATCTTCAATACATCTCACTTCACAATCTTCACTACATCTCACTTCACAATCTTTCACTACATCTCACTTCACAATCTTCACCATATCTCACTTCACAATCTTTACTACATCTCACTTCACAATCTTCACTACATCTCACTTCACAATCTTCACTACATCTCACTTCACAATCTTCACTACATCTCACTTCACAATCTTCACTACATCTCACTTCACAATCTTCACTACCTCTCACTTCACAATCTTCACTACATCTCACTACACAATCTTCACTACATCTCACTTCACAACCTTCACTACATCTCACTTCACAATCTTCACTACATCCCACTTCACATCTTCACTACATCTCACTTCACAATCTTCACCATATCTCACTTCACAATCTTCACCACATCTCACTTCACAATCTTCACCAAATCTCACTTCACAATCTTCACCACATCTCACTTCACAATCTTTACCACATCTCACTTCACAATCTTCACTACATCTCACTTCACAATCTTCACTACATCTCACTTCACAATCTTCACTACATCTCACTTCACAATCTTCACTACATCTCACTTCACAATCTTCACTACATCTCACATCACAATCTTCATTACATCTCACTTCACAATCTTCACTACATCTCACTTCACAATCTTCACTACATCTCACTTCACAATCTTCACCACATCTGACTTCACAATCTCACTACATCTCACTTCATAATCTTCACTACATTTCACTTCACAATCTTCACTAACACCATCCTTCATCACTACATATAACATCCATCATCACTACTTATAACACCATCCATCATCATCACTACATATAATACTATCCATCATCACTACATATAACACGATCCATCATCACTACATATAACACCATCCACCATCACTACATATAGAACCATCCATCACGACATATAACACCATCCGACATCATTACATATAACACCAACCATCATCACTACATATAACATCATCCATCATCACTACATATAACTCCATCCATCATCACTACATATAACACCATCCATCATCACTACATATAAAACCAACCTATCATCACTACATATAACATCATCCATCATCACTACATATAACACCATCCATCATCACTACATATAGAACCATCCTATCATCACTACATATAATATCATCCATCATCACTACATATAACACCATCCAACATCACTACATATAACACCACCCATCATCACTACATATAACATCATCCATCATCACTACATATAACTCTATCCATCATCACTACATATAACACCATCCAGCATCACTACATATAACACCAACCATCATCACTACATATAACATCATGCATCATCAATATATATATATAACACCATCCATCATCACTACATATATTACCCTCTTATCATCACTACATATAACACCATCCATCATTACTACAATATAACGCCATCCTTCATCACTACATATAACACCATCCATCATCACTACATATTATAACACCATCCATCATCTTTACAAACACCATCCCTCTTTACTATAGTGATAAACAGAGCTTTATTTTGTTGTCAATTTCTTTAAATTCCAACCTTATTAAACCGTAATTCTTTCTGTATGGTCAAATTTTGATTTGACCTCAGTGAGAGAGCTGTTAGTGTCAGTACATCACAATGGTGTTCCGACGCACTGTATCGAAGGTGACTAAGGTGGAGGTGAAGCCTTGCCAGATGAAGGAGAAGGGCCCCCGATCTAACAAACTGCAGACCACAAAACACACTAAGACCCAAAACAACAAGACCCAAAACAACAAGACCCAAAACAACAAGAAGAAGAAGGAAACTACCACTTTCTGCCGTGTACAAAAGGACCAGTACCTGCCATGGGGAGACTACATCTTCACCGGGAAAAAGACACAAAAGAAGCGCTGAACCTACGCTTCTGATATTTAAAAATACTGTAATAAAAAACATATTAATTGATTTTGTTTGTATTATTTATGCTTTTTTTTATTTTCATCTGTAAACGTGCTGTTTTGGGAATATATTTTGAGTTACATAATATTTAGGTACAGCAGTTTATTTCACTGTATCTACTTGTTTACCAAGTAACTGGACTTACAGTCTCCGATCGGGATTCTCAAAACAAATATTTGGCATCGAACTCCGTAAGTGAGCTCGTAATCTAGCCTGTAACTTACAGGACCTCAACACGATCAACCTGGATATAGTAGTCGCTATTTCCGGATTGCATGAAAAAAAATTAATAATATATGTTTTAATAATGCTTGTTAGACTTGTTTTATCATAGAATAATGAAGAAAATGTTTTGTACATCAACATACTAAAATACAATATTAGTTTTTTTTTACGACAAGAAGAGGCTTGGCTGTTCTATTTCTCGCTTTATGGAAGAGATGCAGCTTTTGTCTTCTTACAACTTTTCAAGTAATTTGTACCAAAATAGAAGATTTTTATTGTCCACATTTAGGGTATATTTTTTTTATGACTGAATAAACTTGCAGATAGACCTTATTAATGTGGTATAGCTGTAAATATCCTTCAGTAATGAAATCCAAATATGAGGTCAAGTGAACATTTTTGCTTAGACTCCGCCTTTGTTAGGACCAAGTTATAACAAGTTATTCTGCCAAGTATCCAATAAGTACCCATGACTCAGAGTTAAATAATACCTAACCTAATCTAAGTTCATCAAACTTAATAAAAAAAGTGGGGCAAAAAATAAGTGGTAAAGAAATTTTTTTCTCAGAAAAAGAATTATATTCAGAGGTTTTTTATCCGATACCTTCAGTCGTGATTATTTTGATGCAAAATTAGTAAAATGTATTTAACCCTAACACTACCTCACCTTACCTAATCTTACCTTACCTTATCTAACCTAACCTAATGTTACCTAACCTAACCAAGCCGCAACGCTCATGACACAATTGAGTTCTCTAGAAAGTTTTAATTTCATTTTCTTTTTTTAAAAATACATTTGCAGAGACAACAAACTTTTGATAATTATTTCTCCAACATATCTATAAATCTATTGATGATATATAAATTTAGGATAGGTTAGGTTTGGTGTGATTAGGATAGGTTAGGCTAGTTTAGGATAGTCTAAGTTAGCTTAGGAAAGGCTAAGTTAGGTTACGATACACTAGGTTAGGTTTTAATCTGCATGATATTTTTACTGAACTTTTAAACGATGTTATAATCCTGGCAGCAGGGTATCGATCACGAAAATAACACTTTGGTAGTTATAACATTTGATAAAGTTTATTATTACTGTAACATGAAACAAATCACTATAGCTGTACTTATCAATCCAGTATTAAATCTGTATTATCTTTGACCATCGCTCATTGGCCAGCTTATCTCTGCACTGTTCTCTGATATAATAAAGTATTGGTGAATGGGAATATTAATCATTTGTGAGTCACTTACTATAAAGGAAACTGTAACGGATTCTATGGACAGTTGGGAATATTTTCACGGAATAAGTCGGAGTAACTCCCCTCTTGCCCAAAAGCGATCCAAGGAGTTAATTCACAGAGCGAAAATCTAGACGAGTCTTCCTTGTTTGTTTTAGGTCATAACAACGAAAAGTTTAATAATGTTTATTACAATGATTCAGGTTTTACTGTAATTCTTCTTTTTTATATTTTTAGTATTTTGTAGATTTTTTTCACCCAGTTCATTTCTTGTTTAGATTCATTATTGCAATTATTTTTATTACAGAGTTGAATTAAAAGTTTATATCTAAGTATTTTACAGCTTCACAAATACTTTTATAAAATGTTGATACACACAGTGGACAGTTTTTAGTTCTTTCTTGTAATACCTCAGTATTACTCTGTTAAATTCTTACCATTTACACCTGACCATTTATTTATTTATTTTACAAATTGTTTGAAGAGAGAACATCACCAGCAGGATACAGATGATGAAGTAAATAGAAGTTTGTAACCTAACCCTACCCCCCACTGCTACCCCTCCCTCTTGTCCCACATTCTTACTCGTCACTCCTACCCCTTACTCCTACCCCTTACTCCCACCCCTTAATCCCACCCCTTATTCCCACCCCTTATTCCCACCCCTTGCTCCCACCCCTTCCTTCTACCCCTTACTTCTACCCCTTACTCCTACCCCTTACTTCTACCCCTTACTTCTACCCCTTACTCCTACCACTTACTCCTACCACTTACTCATACCCCTTACTCCCACCCCTTGCTTCCACCCTCTTACTCGTACCCCTTGCTCCCACCCCTTACTCCTACCCCTACTGCCACCCCCTAGTGCCACCCCTACTCCCACCCCCACTCCCACTCCTTAATTCTGCACTCTTAATCCCACCCTAATCCCAATTTTACTCCACGCTCATCTCCCAACTCTACTCCCAATTTCTTACTCCCACCCCTTACTCCTACCCCTTACTCGCACCCCTTACTCCCACCCCTTACTCCCACACTTACTCCCACGCCTTACTCCCACTCCTTACTCCCACCCCTTACTCCCAACCCTTACTCCCACCCCTTACTCCTACCCCTTACTCCCACCCCTTACTCACACCCCTAACTCCCACCCTTACTCCCACGCCTTACTCCCATGCCTTACTCCCACCCCTACCCCCACCACCCCACTCCCAACCTGCACTCCCAACCCCACCCCACCCCACTCCCTACCCCACTCCCAACTCTCAATTCCAACTTCATCCCAACCTTGATCCCCAACTCTCATCCCCAATCCCTTACTCCCACCCCCCTTACTCCCCACGCCTTACTCCCACGCCTACTCCAACCCCTTACTTCCCCACCCCTACTCCCACCCTTACCCCACCCCCTTACCCCACGCGCCTCACCCCACGCCTTACTCCCACGCCTACTCCCCCCCTTACTCCCACCCCTTACTCCCACCCCTTACTCCCACCCCTTACTCCCACCCCTTACTCCCACCCCTTACTCCTACCCCTTACTCCCACCCCTTACTCACACCCCTAACTCCCACCCTTACTCCCACGCCTTACTCCCACCCCTTACTCCCACCTCTTACTCCCACCCCTTACTCCCACCCCTTACTCCCACGCCTTACTCCCATCCTTCACTCCTACCCTTCGCTTCTACCCCCACTGTTACCCCACACTACGCTGGTAATTGAAGACATCATACATTTGTTCACTTAGACACCACTTATTATTCAGGACCCAATGGCTATAATATCAGAGTCATTATTCTTAACTCAACTTTATATATATATCAATTGTCAAAAACCTTCACCACAAGAAAGAAAAGAACAGTCGGGTATGGCAGAAAATGTAATAAACGAACATGGAGTAAGACATCAAGCTCCATATTGTAAACAAGATCATCGTCATTGTTTATTTATTGCGAGGAAAAATATTGTTCGCAATATAATTATAAAAACCTTCTGTAATTCATTCTCTTCATTACACTAAAAGGTAATGAAGTATATAAAGAAAATAGTTTATAAATTACTAAAATAAAAATACGTATAAAAAAGTAAAATAACATCTATTTATGGAATAGAAAAGAATTATATCGTAAGTGGGTAAAAGATTTCTTGGGTAGGTTTTAGAATACAATAACTGTTTTCTGCATTACACCGATGGTTCTAAGTCAGAAATTATCCTTAAGTTTTGTGAATCAGTATTTACAGTTTTTCTTAAAGGGTGACTTAAGTTACGGTCACACGATCCCTTTGATGAGCAATTAATTTGGAGCAAGAAATTACGAGTAATTTCTTCCAAATGTGGTCACACGAGTGGCTCTTGGTTCAGTTACTACAGCAAGAAAAAAAAGTTAACGCCGCTGTGCGAGTAGAAGGGAGACGGAACATCACAACAACAATGCAGACGACGCAGCAGCTATCCTTGGTATTATTGTTATTATTAAGAAGAAATGAGAGAAAGCGAAGAAAAACTATTGGGGACTCGTAAGTGGCTGGCGAGGAGGAGGAACGAGTGTTTAATATAGACTGGTTCAACTATCGTAGTTACAGTAGGGAGGGTTGTTAGTGTGTGGAGAATGACCGGCTGTATGGGCTTGTGTTTTGTAAACAAACACGCCAAAACACCACCCAAATAATAAACTCAGTGTGTCGTAAAAAACTGTTTGTGCATTTTATACATAATGTTATTGATCTATGTTATATATAGCCAAGGTAAATACTCGATAAATAAGCTTCGTGTCATTAAATATGGTATTAACCGGTTTTGAACCGATAATCTTGCTCGAAATAGTCAAGAAATTGACTATCACGATTGTCAATAAAAATGCTTCAAAAACTTGCTCGAATTTCTCGAAAATTGCTCGAAATAACTTTCCGGCAAGAAATTGCTAAAAAAAATGCGCCCATGTGACCAGTGCTTTAAGAATTGTATGATATCCTCATGGCAATGGAAACACACACACACACACACACTCACCCCATACACAGTCACACACTCACCATGCACAATCACACACACCCATACACACACCGTACATGCACAAACCATACACACACATACACACACCATACACACATACACACACACACACACACACACACCATGCACACACCATACAAACAAACAAACACACACCATATACACACACACACACACACACAATGTACACACACACACACCATGCACACTCACACACACACACACCATGCACACTCACACCATGCACACACACACACTAATTGTTTTAATTTAGTTCTTGGAACTCTTAAGTGGCAGAGCTTGATGTAAACACTTCTTGGCATTTTCTGTTTATCTAGTAGCAGGTATACACACAGATGTAATATGAGAAAATAAATTATGAATTCTGTCCAGGGAAGTGTTGTGAATATGACCTTGAGATAACACTTGTGTTAAGTGTGAATTTCCCTGTCTAGTGATATGTCCAACTACTACTCTGGGCCGCGAGACAGTGGTAGTGATTACAGATTGCCCACGAGGGGGCTAGTTTATTGGGCACCCCCTTACATCCTGTGCAAGGTGAAGCGCAGAAGCGTTTACAGTGCCCAACTGGGAAGCATGCGGAGTTCATGCTTGCCTTTATGACTCATGCATTAAGGGCGTAAAAGGCCTGAAGGGTCATGGGTTTTGTCAGCAAGTTACATAAAGTGACAATGATGAGTGTGTGGGGGAAAATTCCCGGTACAATTTATCTGTTTATGGCAAAGTGTGGCAGGTCCTTATTAATGTGAGCGGTGTTTACTGAATCAGCTGACCCTGGCTCGACCTTTTGAGAGACGCAAGCCAAGTGATCTAAGAGTCGTGAATAACATGGTGAATTACTTGGTGTTATTCATTTGGGTGAATATTTGTATAAATCAAAGGTGCTGTCACACACACACACACACACACACACACACACACCACACGTGGCACACCACCAACACACAGTTTCTGAGAAGGAGTTTGAGATTGTATTTAACGAAGTCTTAACTGGGAAAATGTTGTATGGCTTTTGTTATGGGGTAAGTTCTGGCGTGAATATTAAGACTATTTTCATAATTTTTTGTAACTAATATTTTTATCTGCCTGGTACAATTATTTATTAATTTGTATTGTAAGTTATGTCTTGATAGTCGATGTAATGTAACAATTTATTTTTTGTGTTAATGTTCATATAGATTGGTTCAGTGTTGCGGCTCTGACTCGTCAACGATGTTAATAAGCTCTTGAGTACATACTGCTGGTGAAACTATGTTATATTAACAACACGACAGACAAGTACTATAATACCTTAACATTTAACAATAATTCAGCCTTAATTTAATTTTTTCACCAACTTAAGACACATAACCCAGAAGGAAGTAAGACGGGCAACATAACGCTGGATATCGTGGCTTCACTAAGTGCAAATTATGGAACTTGAGGTAACACATTATGGGAAAATGCGAGCCCTGCTAAGTGGTTCTCCTCAACATGGACGCAAACATCAGATGGACAAAGAAACAGAAGAACCCCGGATATACATTCATTTATTCTACAAAAAAGTTACGTAAACGAGCGTTAAATACGTTTAAGTAATCACAGTTTACGAAGCTGAAGTCGAGATATTAGAAGATGAAGAAGACTTTAGCATATCAGTATACCCCACGCCCGGCGCCAGGATGTTAAGTGTGCCATCAGGGTATATTAGCGCTGAGAGACGGGTGCTATCGTGGTATATTAGCATACCTTCACCCTGAATGGTATATCAAAAAGTACAGGATTTACTTCACAGATATTTAGTTATATCTATCGGTATATTATATAAATTATATCAATATATCTGTGTATACCAAATATGGCATCAGAGTATATCACCGTTTGCCATCATATTCTCTAAATAACCTCAAAGTATACCTCCGAATGTTTAATATCATACACTATAAATGACACTGTAGTATGTTAGTATATAATCAGGGTATAACATAAATAATATCAGCATTGTTTAGAATATCATATATATTAAGCGTGAGGAATGGATGTATATGATTCAATATATCACAGTTACATAAAGCGGTATGTCAGCTCATCAGCATATCACTAGAATGACATCAGAGTATAGGACACTATACTCCAATAAATACTGTCAGGTATCTAAGTATATCAGGGTGATCACTGAGAAGTGTCAGAACATATCAGCATATTCCTTGACTGGTAACAAAGCATATCAACATACTCAAAGTATAATCAATGTCTCCGGAATAAACAAGCCAGTGACAGCAGCATATATTTCTGAAAATCAGCTGTGAAATATGTTCAGAACAGCCCAAAGTATACTATAATACTAAGCAACATTTAAAATATACCAGTATACTTCTTAACAGTCAGGGAAAAAATCATTATACAGATTAGTGTCCTCGAAGCAGATCAACTTGTCTCCTGCTTTCTGGGGACCCATTAGTGGCATATCAGTATATCCAAAGAGACACATCGGAGTATATTACCACATATCCCAAGTGCCATGAAGGGATATCAACATACCTGAGTATATTAACTAGCTCTCATAGTCTTCCACTCTCTCTTAGATCCATCAGAATATGTCAGCATATCACCCTATCTTCTGAAGGTCCAGTTTACCTTGTTCCGAAAGTATGTCGAAGCATACTAACAGATCCCCTGAATGCCTTGAGAACATATCAGTATACTTCTAGGTTAATTCATATCATATCAGTATATCCCCTGAATCTAAGGTATAGCTAACCTCATTTCAAATTATTATTAGAGTATGCTAACATATTCCCTTAGAAGCATACTAGCATATCTCTTATGTCATTACAGTCAACCAGTATACGCTCAGAGATAGATGCAAGCATATCAGGGTATATTAGCATACCCTGTAAGAGAGATATGAGCCTAGCTACATAACCAAGTATATCAGCATACCCCATATGCTCTTATAGTACATCAGCACACCCTCTGAGAGACAGAACCATACCAACATATCAGAACATATTAGTATATCCTTCAGAGTGATATGAACATAATGGCATATCAGATGACAAGAGTATATCAGCATAGTCTTTGAGGAGCATATCAGACCAACCTAGCATAAGCTCTTTAAGATAGATGGGAGCATATCTTAAATAGACTGGAACATACCAGAGCATATTAGCATATTAGCATATTAGCAAGGTGAGGAGGAGGAGGAGGAGGCAGGTGTCCACCGACCAGGTATGCCGATAGTCTGGTGATAATGTGGGTAAAACTGGTGTGTGTGTGTGTGTGTGTGTGTGTGTGTGTTCGTTCTCATGTTTATTTCTTGTAAGGTATGTGTCACCTAGCCGGCCATTTTGTTTACATTTTCGGTCGCTCTAAAATACCATTAAAACAATATTGAGTATAAACGTTTGGCTCAACTGATGATCTCAAACATGTCCCAACTTTTTTTTGCCTCAACTCCACATTCTGTAACTCATTTAGGTAGATGTCCCTCACTACACATACACTGGACTATGTGTAATGTTGCAGCTAATGTGTTATCAAGATATTGCACATTATAAGTTCATGTGTGGTCATTATTATATCAAACGGAGGAATTTTAAAGAGCTATTACACCACCTGTATCATTAGTTGTCGCCAGGTGAAGGAATGTTTAGGTAGATTATATTTTATTTACTGTAATTAAAGTTTCAATACCTAAGACGTTCCATTATAAGAGTCTTTCAACCTCAGGTAAGGTCTAAAGACTTTCTACTCTAGGTCTTACACCCTGGAGTAGCTGTATCATCCACATAGGTAATTACTCCACAAGGAACTACAAGTTACACCTTGATGTAATACTTCATTTATTGCCAAACTTTATAGGGAAATATTTTTTCACAAAGAATTTCAAGTTACAATTTCACATAACAAGTCACATTACAAACGTTCCTTCGGCTTACAGTTAAACTTTGCAATGTCAAGATATTTTTTTCACTGCAGAGGAAAGTATGCGTCATCATCACCACACACACACACACAAAGACAAAACTCCTGTATCCAGATTCTCAAAAGCTTATAAATTAAATTCTTCCCTAAAATTAAACAGACAATACATCTATTTATCATAGAGTATGTGAACAATATCGACGCCATATTGGTTACCATCTTTGAGTTATATAATTAGTTAGCTTCATAGTGTTAATTATTTAGTTAAAAAGGAAAAATAATCTACTAGTGTGTGTTGTGACCAAAATATATCAACATTGTATTTACTTTCTCCTCCAGGGGGCACTAAGTCTAGAAAATGACACAATTGACATCTACATAAAGTGACTGATCAAGG
>NW_024750850.1:0-11647 GCF_018991925.1 Homarus americanus
GGGGTCTTTGTTATACTCGATCAGGGGGCTTTGTTATAGTTGATCTAGGGGCATTGTTATAATCGATCAGGGGACTTTGTTATTCAAGATAAGAGGGACTTTGTTATACTCGATCAGGGGGCTTTGTTATACTTGATCAGGGGACTTTGTTATTCTCGATAAGGGGGTCTTTGTTATACTCGATGAGGGGGCTTTGTTATACTTGATCAGGGGGCTTTGTTATACTCGATCAGGTGACTTTGTTATTCTCGATAAGGGGGTCTTTGTTATACTCGAGGAGGGGGCTTTGTTATAATCGATCAGGGAACTTTGTTATACTCGATCAGGGGCCTTTGTTATACTCGTTCAGGCGACTTTGTTATACTCGACCAGGGGACTTTGTTATACTCGATCAGGGGACTTTGTTATACGCGATCAGGGGAGTTTCTTATAATTCTACCAGGGGACTTTGTTATAATCGATGAGGGGCCTTTGTTAAACTCGATAAGGGGCCTTTGTTATACTCGTCCAGGGGACTTTGTTATACCCGATCAGGGGACTTTGTTATACTCGATCTGGGGCCTTTGTTATACTTGATCAGGGGCCTTTCTTATCCTCGATCAGGGATCTTTGTTATACTCGATCAGGGGCCTTTGTTATACTCGTTCAGGTGTCTTTGTTATACTCGACCAGAGGACTTTGTTATCCTCGATCAGGGGACTTTGTTATACTCGATGAGCGGGCTTTGTTATACTCGATCAGGGGACATTGTTATAGACTTTTAGGGTCCTTTGTTATACTCGAGCAGGGGCCTTTTTTATACTCGTTCAGGGTACTTTGTTATACTCGAAAAGGGGACTTTGTTATGCTCGATCTAGGGCCTTTGTTATACTTGATGAGGGGACTTTGTTATAGTCGACCAGGGTACTTTGTTTTACTCGATCAGGGGACTTTGTTATTCTCGATCAGGGGGCTTTGTTATACTCGACCAGGGGACTTGGTTATACTCGATCTGGAGCCTTTGTTATACTTGATCAGGGGGCTTTGTTATACTCGATCAAGGGACTTAGTTATTCCCGATAAGGGGGACTTTGTTATACTCGATGAGGGGGCTTTGTTAAACTCGATCAGGGAAATTTTGTTATTCTCGATCATGGGCCTTTGTTAAACTCGATTAGGGGACTTTGTTATACTCGACCAGGGGACTTTGTTATACTCGATGAGGGGCCTTTGTTATACTTGATCAGGGGGCTTTGTTATACTCGGTCAGGTGACATTGTTATTCTCGATAAGGGGGACTTTGTTATACTCAATTAGGGGACTTTGTTATACTCTATCAGGGAACTTTGTTATACTCGATCAGGGGCCTTTGTTATACTCGTTCGGGCGCTTTTGTTATATTCGATCAGGGGGCTTTGTTATACTCGATCAGGGGCCTTTGTTATAATCGTTCAGGGGACTATGTTATACTCGAACAGGGGACCTTGTTATACTCGATCAGGGGACTTTGTTATACTCGATCTGGAGCCTTTGTTATACTTGATCAGGGGGCTTTGTTATACTCGATCAAGGGACTTAGTTATTCCCGATAAGGGGGACTTTGTTATACTCGATGAGGGGGCTTTGTTAAACTCGATCAGGGAAATTTTGTTATTCTCGATCATGGGCCTTTGTTAAACTCGATTAGGGGACTTTGTTATACTCGACCAGGGGACTTTGTTATACTCGATGAGGGGCCTTTGTTATACTTGAGCAGGGGGCTTTGTTATACTCGGTCAGGTGACATTGTTATTCTCGATAAGGGGGACTTTGTTATACTCAATTAGGGGACTTTGTTATACTCGATCAGGGAACTTTGTTATACTCGATCAGGGGCCTTTGTTATACTCGTTCGGGCGCTTTTGTTATATTCGATCAGGGGGCTTTGTTATACTCGATCAGGGCCTTTGTTATAATCGTTCAGGGGACTATGTTATACTCGAACAGGGGACCTTGTTATACTCGATCAGGGGACTTTGTTATACTCGATCAGGGGACTTTGTTATATTCGATGAGGGACTTTGTGATTCTCGATCATGGGACTTTGTTATACTTGATGAGGGGCCTTTGTTATACTCGATGAGGGGACTTTGTTCTACTCGATCAGGGGAATTTGTTATACTCGATCAGGGGACTTTGTTATATTCGATGAGGGGACTTTTTTATACTCGATCATGGGACTTTGTTATACTCTATGAGGGGGCTTTGTTATCCTCGATCAGGGAACTTTATTATACTCGGTGAGGGGACATTGTTATAGTGGATCAGGGGACTTTGTTTTACTCGATGAGGGGGCTTTGTTATACTCGATGAGGGGCCTTTGTTATACTCGATCAGGGGACTTTGTTATACTCGACCTGGGACTTTGTTATACTCGATGAGGGGCCTTTGTTATACTCGATGAGGGGCCTTTGTTATGCCCGATCAGGGGACTTTGTTATAATCGATCAGAGGACTTTGTTATACTCTTTGAGGGGGGTTTGTTATCCTCGATCAGAGAACTTTATTATACTCGGTGAGGGGACTTTGTTATACTGGATCAGGGGACTTTGTTTTACTCGATTTGGAGCCTTTGTTATACTTGATCAGGGGGCTTTGTTATACTCGATGAGGAGACTTTGTTATTCTCGATAAGGGGGACTTTGTTATACCCGATGAGGGGGCTTTATTATACTCGATCAGGGAACTTTGTTATACTCGATCAGGGGCCTTTGTTATACTCGATCAGGGGACTTTGTTATACTCGACCAGGGGACTTTATTTTACTCGATCAGGGGCCTTTGTAATACTTGATCAGGGGGCTTTGTTATACTCGATCAGGGGACTTTGTTATTCTTGATAAGGGGGTCTTTGTTATACTCGATTAGGGGGCTTTGTTATACTTGATCAGGGGGCATTGTAATACTCGATCAGGGGACTTTGTTATTCAAGATAAGAGGGACTTTGTTTTACTCGATCAGGGGGCTTTGTTATACTCAATCAGGGGACTTTGTTATATTCGATGAGGGGACTGTTTTATACTCGATCATGGGACTTTGTTATACTCGATCAGGGGCCTTTGTTATACTCGATCAGGGGACTTTGTTATACTCGACCAGGGGACTTTGTTATACTCGATCAGGGGCCTTTGTTATACTTAATCCAGGGGGCTTTGTTATGCTTGATCAGGGGACCTTGTTATTCTCGATAAGGGGGTCTTTTTGTTTATACTCGATGAGGGGCATTTGTTATACTTGATCAGGGGGCTTTGTTATATTCTCGATCAGGGGGCTTTGTTATACTCGATCAGGGAACTTTGTTATACTCGATCAGGGGCCTTTGTTATAATCGTTCAGGGGACTTTGTTATACTCGACCAGGGGACTTTGTTTATACTCGATTTGGAGCCTTTGTTATACTTGATCAGGGGGCTTTGTTATACTCGATCAGGGGACTTAGTTATTCTCGATTAGGGGGATGTTGTTATACTCGATGAGGGGGCTTTGTTATACTCGATCAGGGAACTTTGTTTATACTCGACCAAGGGACTTTCTTATACTCGATCAGGGTCCTTTGTTATACTTGGTAGAGGGGCTTTGTTATACTCGATCAGGGGACTTTGTTATTCTCGATAAGGGGGTGCTGTTATATTCGATCAGGGGGCTTTGTTATACTTGGTCAGGGGGCTTTGTTATACTCGATCAGGGGACTTGTTATTCAAGATCAGGGCTTTGGTATACTCGATCGGGGGCATTGTTGTTATACTCGATCCGGGGACTTTGTTATATTCAGTGAGAGGACTTTTTTATACTCGATCATGGGACTTTGTTATACTCGATCAGGGGCCTTTGTTATACTCGATCAGGGGACTTTGTTATACTCGACCAGGGGACTTTGTTATACTCGATCAGGGGCCTTTGTTATACTTGATCAGGGGGGTTTGTTATATTTGATCAGGGAACTTTGTTATTCTCGATAAGGGGGTCTTTGTTATACTCGATCAGGGGATTTGTTATACTTGATCAGGGGGCTTTGTTATACTCGATCAGGGGACTTTGTTATTCTCGATAAGGGGGTCTTTGTTATACTCGATCAGGGGGCTTTGTTATACTCGATCAGGGAACTTTATTATACTCGATCAGGGGCCTTTGTTATACTCGTTCAGGCGACTTTGTTATACTCGACCAGGGGACATTTTTATACAAGATCAGGGGCCTTTGTTAAACTCGATCAGGGCCCTTTGTTATACTCGATCAGGTGACATTGTTATACTCGATCAGGCGACTTTGTTATACTCGATCAGGGGGCTTTGTTAAACTCGATCAGGGAACTTTGTTATACTCGATCAGGGGCCTTTGTTATAATCGTTCAGGGGACTTAGTTATACTCGATCAGGGGACTTTGTTTTACTCGACCAAGGGAGTTTGTTATACTCAACCAGGGGACTTTGTTATACTCGATCAGGGGCCTTTGTTAAACTCGATGAGGGGCCTTTGTTATACTCGATCAGGGGACTTTGTTATACTCGATCAGGGGGCTTTGTTATACTCGATCAGGGAACTTTGTTATACTCGATCAGGGGACTTTGTTATACTCGATCAGGGGACTTTGTTATACTCGATCAGGGGACTTTGTTATACTCGATCAGGGGACTTTGTTATATTCGATCAGGGGCCTTTGTTATACTTAATCAGGGGGCTTTGTTATACTCAATCAAGGGACATTGTTATTCTCGATAAGGGGGACTTTGTTATACTCAATTAGGGGGTTTTGTTATACTCGAACAGGGAACTTTGTTATACTCGATGAGGGGCCTTTGTTATACTCGTTCAGGCGCTTTTGTTATATTCGATTAGGGGGCTTTGTTATACTCGATTAGGGGACTTTGTTATACTCGATCAGGGGACTTTGTTATATTTGATGAGGGACTTTGTTATTCTCGATCATGGGACTTTGTTATACTCGATGAGGGGCCTTTGTTATACTCGATGAGGGGCCTTTGTTATGCTCGATCAGGGGACTTTGTTATAATCGATCAGAGGACTTTGTTATACTCTATGAGGGGGCTTTGTTATCCTCGATCAGAGAACTTTATTTTACTCGGTGAGGGGACTTTGTTATACTGGATCAGGGGACTTTGTTATACTCGATTTGGAGCCTTTGTTATACTTGATCAGGGGGCTTTGTTATACTCGATCAGGAGACTTTGTTATTCTCGATAAGGGGGACTTTATACTCGATGAGGGGCTTTATTATACTCGATCAGGGAACTTTGTTATACTCGATCAGGGGCCTTTGTTATACTCGATCAGGGACTTTGTTATACTCGACCAGGGACTTTATTATACTCGATCAGGGGCCTATGTTATACTTGATCAGGGGCTTTGTTATACTCGATCAGGGGACTTTGTTATTCTCGATAAGGGGTCTTTCATTTATACTCGATCCAGGGCTGGTATATAGCAGTCAGGGGCATTGTAATACTCGATCAGGGGACTTTGTTATTCAAGATAAGAGGGACTTTGTTTTACTCGATCAGGGGGCTTTGTTATACTCGATCAGGGGACTTTGTTACATTCGATGAGGGGACTGTTTTATACTCGATCATGGGACTTTGTTATACTCGATCAGGGGCCTTTGTTATACTCGATCAGGGGACTTTGTTATACTCGACCAGGGGACTTTGTTATACTCGATCAGGGGCCTTTGTTATACTTAATCAGGGGGCTTTGTTATACTTGATCAGGGGACCTTGTTATTCTCGATAAGGGGGTCTTTGTTATACTCGATGAGGGGGCTTTGTTATACTATATCAGGGGGCTTTGTTATACTCGATCAGGTGACTTTGTTATTCTCGATAAGGGGGTCTTTGTTATACTCGATCAAGGGGCTTTGTTATAATAGATCAATGAACTTTGTTATACTCGACCAGGGGACTTTGTTATACTCGATCAGGGGATTTTGTTATACTCGATCAGGGGAGTTTCTTATAATTCTACCAGGGGACTTTGTTATACTCGATGAGGGGCCTTTGTTAAACTCGATAAGGGGCCTTTGTTATACTCGACCAGGGGACTTTGTTATACTCGATCAGGGGACTTTGTTATACTCGATCTGGGGCCTTTGTTATCCTTGATCAGGGGCCTTTATTATACTCGATCAGGGAACTTTGTTATACTCGATCAGGGGCCTTTGTTATACTTGTTCAGGTGTCTTTGTTTTACTCGACCAGAGGACTTTGTTATCCTCGATCAGGGGACTTTGTTATACTCGATGAGCGCGCTTTATTATACTCGATCAGGGGACATTGTTATAGACTTTTAGGGTCCTTTGTTATACTCGAGCAGGGGCCTTTGTTATACTCGTTCAGGGGACTTTGTTATACTCGAAAAGGGGACTTTGTTATACTCGATCTAGGGCCTTTGTTATACTTGATCAGGTGACTTTGTTATAGTAGACCAGGGGACTTTGTCATACTCGATCAGGGGACTTTGTTATACTCGATCAGGGGGCTTTGTTATACTCAACCAGGGGACTTTGTTATACTCGATCTGGAGCCTTTGTTATACTCGATGAGGGGGCTTTGTTACACTCGGTCAGGACTTAGTTATTCCCGATTAGAGGACTTTGTTATACTCGATGAGGGTTTTGTTATACTCGATCAGGAAATTTTATTCTCGATCATAGACGCTGTTAAACTCGATTGAGGACTTTGTTATACTCGACCAGGGACTTTGTTATACTCGATGAGGGGCATTTGTTATACTTGATCAGGGGCTTTGTTATACTCGGTCAGGGGACATTGTTATTCTCGATAAGGGGGACTTTGTTATACTCAATTAGGGGACTTTGTTATACTCGATCAGGGAACTTTGTTATACTCGATCAGGGGCCTTTGTTATAATCGTTCAGGCGCTTTTGTTATATTCGATCAGGGGACTATGTTATACTCGAACAGGGGACCTTGTTATACTCGATCAGGGGACTTTGTTATACTCGATCAGGGGACTTTGTTATATTCGATGAGGGACTTTGTGATTCTCGATCATGGGACTTTGTTATACTTGATGAGGGCCTTTGTTATACTCGATGAGGAGACTTTGTTCTACTCGATCAGGGGAATTTGTTATACTCGATCAGGGGACTTTGTTATATTCGATGAGGGGACTTTTTTATACTCGATCATGGGACTTTGTTATACTCTATGAGGGGGCTTTGTTATCCTCGATCAGGGAACTTTATTATACTCGGTGAAGGGACATTGTTATACTGGATCAGGGGATTTTGTTTTACTCGATGAGGGGGCTTTGTTATACTCGATCAGGGGACTTTGTTATACTCGATCAGGGGCCTTTGTTATACTCGATCAGGGGCCTTTGTTATACTCGATCAGGGGACTTTGTTATACTCGACCTGGGACTTTGTTATACTCGATTTGGAGCCTTTGTTATACTTGATCAGTGGGCTTTGTTTTACTCGATCAGGGGACTTTATTATACTCGATCAGGGGCCTTTGTTATACTTGATCAGGGGGCTTTGTTATACTCGATGAGGGGACTTTGTTATTCTCGATAAGGGGGTCTTTGTTATACTCGATTAGGGGGCATTGTTATACTTGATCAGGGGACTTTGTTATTCTCGATAAGGGGGTCTTTGTTATACTTGATCAGGGGCTTTGTATATCGATCAGGTGACTTTGTTATTCTCGATAAGGGTCTTTGTTATACTCGATCAGGGGCTTTGTTATAATCGATCAGGAACTTTTGTTATACTCGATCAGGGCGCTGTTATACTCGTTCAGGCGACTTTGTTATACTCGACCAGGGGACTTTGTTATACTCGATCAGGGGACTTTTTTATACTCGATCAGGGGAGTTTCTTATAATTCTACCGGGGACTTTGTTATACTCGATGAGGGGCCTTTGTTAAACTCGATAAGGGGCCTTTGTTATACTCGACCAGGGGACTTTGTTATACTCGATCAGGGGACTTTGTTATACTCGATCTGGGGCCTTTGTTATACTTGATCAGGGGCCTCTCTTATACTCGATCAGGGAACTTTGTTATACTCGATCAGGGGCCTTTGTTAACCTCGTTCAGGTGTCTTTGTTATACTCGACCAGAGGACTTTGTTATCCTCGATCAGGGGACTTTGTTATACTCGATGAGCGGGCTTTGTTATACTCGATCAGGGGACATTGTTATAAACTTTTAGGGTCCTTTGTTATACTCGAGCAGGGGCCTTTGTTATACTTGTTCAGGGGACTTTGTTATACTCGAAAAGGGGACTTTGTTATACTCGACCTAGGGCCTTTGTTATACTTGATCAGGGGACTTTGTTATAGTCGACCAGGGGACTTTGTCATACTCGATCAGGGGACTTTGTTATACTCGACCAGGGGACTTTGTTATACTCGATCTGGAGCCTTTGTTATACTTGATCAGGGGGCTTTGTTATACTCGATCAAGGGACTTAGTTATTCCCGATAAGGGGGACTTTGTTATACTCGATGAGGGGGCTTTGTTATACTCGATCAGGGAAATTTTGTTATTCTCGATCATGGGCCTTTGTTAAACTCGATTAGGGGACTTTGTTATACTCGACCAGGGGACTTTGTTATACTCGATGAGGGGCATTTGTTATACTTGATCAGGGGGCTTTGTTATACTCGGTCAGGGGACATTGTTATTCTCGATAAGGGGGACTTTGTTATACTCAATTAGGGGACTTTGTTATACTCGATCAGGGAACTTTGTTATACTCGATCAGGGGCCTTTGTTATACTCGTTCGGGCGCTTTTGTTATATTCGATCAGGGGGCTTTGTTTTACTCGATCAGGGGCCTTTGTTATAACCGTTCAGGGGACTATGTTATACTCGAACAGGGGACCTTGTTATACTCGATCAGGGGACTTTGTTATACTCGATCAGGGGACTTTGTTATATTCGATGAGGGACTTTGTGATTCTCGATCATGGGACTTTGTTATACTTGATGAGGGGCCTTTGTTATACTCGATGAGGGGACTTTGTTCTACTCGATCAGGGGAATTTGTTATACTCGATCAGGGGACTTTGTTATACTCGACCTGGGACTTTGTTATACTCGATTTGGAGCCTTTGTTATACATGATCAGGGGGCTTTGTTATACTCGATCAGGGGACTTTATTATACTCGATTAGGGGCCTTTGTTATACTTGATCAGGGGGCTTTGTTATACTCGATCAGGGGACTTTGTTATTCTCGATAAGGGGGTCTTTGTTATACTCGATGAGGGGGCTTTGTTATACTTGATCAGGGGGCTTTGTTATACTCGATCAGGTGATTTGTTATTCTCGATAAGGGGTCTTTGTTGCCTCTCGATCAGGGCTTTATAATCGATCAGGAACTTTGTTATACTCGATCAGGGGCCTTTCGTATACTCGTTCGAGCGACTTTGTTATACTCGACCTGGGGACTTTGTTATACTACTCGATCAGGGACTTTGTTATACTCGATCAGGGAGTTTCTTATAATTCTACCAGGACTTTGTTATATACTCGATGAGGGGCCTTTGTTAAACTCGATAACGGGCCTTTGTTATACTCGACCAGGGGACTTTGTTATACTCGATCAGGGGACTTTGTTATACTCGATCTGGGGCCTTTGTTATATTTGAGCAGGGGCCTTTCTTATACTCGATCAGGGAACTTTGTTATACTCGATCAGGGGCCTTTGTTATACTCGTTCTGGTGTCTTTGTTATACTTGACCAGAGGACTTTGCTATCCTCGATCAGGGGACTTTGTTATACTCGATGAGCGGGCTTTGTTATACTCGATCAGGGGACATTGTTATAGACTTTTAGGGTCCTTTGTTATACTCGAGCAGGGGCCTTTGTTATACTCGTTCAGGGGACTTTGTTATACTCGAAAAGGGGACTGTTATACTCGACCTAGGGCCTTTGTTATACTTGATCAGGGGACTTTGTTATAGTCGACCAGGGGACTTTGTCATACTCGATCAGGGGACTTTGTTATACTCGATCAGGGGGCTTTGTTATACTCGACTAGGGGACTTTGTTATACTCGATCTGGAGCCTTTGTTATACTTGATCAGGGGGCTTTGTTATACTCGATCAAGGGACTTAGTTATTCCCGATAAGGGGGACTTTGTTATACTCGATGAGGGGGCTTTGTTAAACTCGATCAGGAAAATTTTTTTATTCTCGATTATGAGCCTTTGTTAAACTCGATTAGGGGACTTTGTTATACTCGACCAGGGGACTTTGTTATACTCGATGAGGGGCCTTTGTTATATTTGATCAGGGGGCTTTGTTATACTCGGTCAGGGGACATTGTTATTCTCGATAAGGAGGACTTTGTTATACTCAATTAGGGAACTTTGTTATACTCGATCAGGAAACTTTGTTATACTCGATCAAGGGCCATTGTTATACTCGTTCGGGCGCTTTTGTTATATTCGATCAGGGGGCTTTGTTATACTCGATCAGGGGCCTTTGTTATAATCGTTCAGGGGACTATGTTATACTCGAACAGGGGACCTTGTTATACTCGATCAGGGGACTTTGTTATACTCGATCAGGGGATTTTCTTATATTCAATGAGGGACTTTGTGATTCTCGATCATGGGACTTTGTTATACTCGATGAGGGGCCTTTGTTATACTCGATGAGGGGACTTTGTTCTACTCGATCAGGGTTATTTGTTATACTCGATCAGGGGACTTTGTTATATTCGATGAGGGGACTTTTTTATACTCGATCATGGGACTTTGTTATACTCTATGAGGGGGCTTTGTTATCCTCGATCAGGGAACTTTATTATACTCGGTGAAGGGACATTGTTATACTGGATCAGGGGATTTTGTTTTACTCGATGAGGGGGCTTTGTTATACTCGATCAGGGGACTTTGTTATACTCGATCAGGGGCCTTTGTTATACTCGATCAGGGGCCTTTGTTATACTCGATCAGGACTTTGTTATACTCGACCTGGGACTTTGTACCTCGATTTGAGCCTTTGTTATACTTGATCAGGGGCTTTATTATACTCGATCAGGGTTTCCGGTATTCCTCGATGAGACTTTGTTACTCGATGACGGGGTTTGTTATACTCGATCGGGGAACTTTGTTATACTCGATCAGGGGGCGCTATTTATACTCGATCAGGGGACTTTGTGTGCATACTCGACCAGGGACTTTGTTATACTGATCCAGGGGCCTTTGTTATACTTGATCAGGGGCTTTGTTATACTCGATCAAGGGACTGTTATTCTCGATAAAGTCTTTGTTATATTATTTAAATCAGAACTTTTGTTATATGCGGTCAGAGACTTTGCTTCTCGATCAGGACTTTGTTATTCAGATAAGGGCTTTGTTATACTCGATCAAAGAACTATGTTATACTCGATCAGGGGCCTTTGTTATACCCGTTCAGGGGCCTTTGTTATACCCGATCAGGGGACTTTGTTATACTCGATCAGGGAACTTTGTTATACTCTATGAGGGGGCTTTGTTATACTCGATGAGGGGACTTTGTTATACTCGACCAGGGGTCTTTGTTATACTCGATCAGGGCCTTTGTTATATTTGATCAGGGGGCTTTGTTATACTCGATCAGGGGACTTTGTTATTCTCGATCAGGGGGACTTT
>NW_024750851.1:0-10000 GCF_018991925.1 Homarus americanus
TGTAGTAAGTCTTATCGAGTGTTGGGAAGAATCCGGATCTGTTTAATGCCGTACCCTCACTCCAGAGTAGGTTGTTCCATAGTCACTAGTTTACGGTGAAGTGATATCTTGGGACGCCACGCTCTACCAGGACCCCATAATTATAAAGTCTCAATTATTGTTCTTCTCATTATCTCATTCAGGGTCAATCATACCATTTATCAGGGTTGTTAATCCGGATCTTTATATTAATGCCGTAATACGCCCTACCTCTTTCAAGTATATCAGGGTTGTTAATCCGGATCTTTATATTAATGCCGTAATACGCCCTACCTCTTTCAAGTCTCTTATCCTTATCTAAGGATCTTCTCGGAAGAACAATAATCATAGTGTAATTTCCTAAATTTGTTATAACTTGGTTGATTTCGGGACTTTCTAGTTTATCCACTGCCGTGATATTTTCTAAGTTATCCACTTATCTTATCTTTGGACCATTAGTTAAGTTATCCCTGTTTTTTCTTAACAAAGCTGTACACCTCAGGTTTTGATCTCAGGATTTTATTGAAAATCCTTCCGTAGCTAAATTACGTGTTAATATCCTGAAGAAAGAATGGAAAGAAATAGCCAATATTATAATATCCCATTTTCACAGCAACTGACTAAGAATGTTAAAAAATCATGTGATTGAAGTGCTGGTTCAACATAAGTTTTAAAGAATCCGCTGTTGACTTGGTGCACATGTCCAAGAAACTAACCACCCTCCTCACTCAGAAGTTGCTTCAGGTCTGGCTAGCACTCAAGAAAAAACACAACGAATAGACGCCTTGGAACTAGAACGAGCTAGGTTCGAGTTCCAAATCAAAATGAAAGAACTCGAGTTGGAACAGGCCAAGTTGGAGCAGCAGGCCAAGTTGGAGCCTGAAGAAAGGTCGGAACGGGCCAAGTTGGAGCAGGAGGTTAGACTGAAAGAACTACAGGTAAGAGAGATAGAAGTCACCTTAACATCGGAGTTTAGATCAAAAGAAGTGGCATTAAGAGAAACTAGCTGCTTTTAACCCTGCTACTGCTTCTTCCCTTGTTCCCGGGTTTGATGAATCCGATATGGACGGGTCATTTAGGACTTTTGAGAAAATAGCCGGGAAGAATGGTGTGCAAGGACAGTGGGTGTCAGTGTTAGTTCCTAGAATTGTCATGGTAGGGCTCGTGGGGTTTATAACTGTTTAGACCCAGACTGATGACTATGATAACATAAAGAATATCCTCACCTCTTATGCTATCGCCAGATGGATACCGGCTTGAAGTTCTGTCAACAAATCATTTTCCTTTGTTGAGTTTGCTCAAGAAAAGCAGGTTTTTAAAAGAAGTGGTTGGGGCTACAGAGACCTCCACATTTTTCAGGATTTATTCGGTGGTAGAGTCCACTGGAAGGTAGAAGAAACAAAAGATACCATTTACATCTTGACATGTGGAGGCGTGGAAGGTTAATTTAGGGCGTGCTGCTGAGCTGGCTGATGCGTACGCTTTTGATGGTGAGTCACTGGGCAGTGGAGAACGTGGTACTTCCCGACATATTAGGTCCTCCTCTGATGATAACCTTGGGAACGGGAGTGGTAGGTCGAAAGGTCCCACACCTACTCCCCCCGATGCAACCAAGCTTACTTGTTCTTACTGTAAAAACCCAGGCCACACGATCCAGAATTGTAAACACCCAAAGTGTCGAATTGCTAAAAGTAGTTCCCTGGATCCCAAATCCAAACCAATAGCAAACACCAATGTGGAAAGGCCCCATCAGGATCTCTTCTCTTCATTCACCTATGAGGGAAAAATTTCAATCATAGGGGGGTCTCGTTCTTTCCCTATTCGTATACTACGTGATACGGGCGCAGCACAATCTATCCTCCTGTTTAACGTCATTCCCGATATATCTACCGCATTTACTAATGAGTGTTCTAATTTCAGATCTCTCATCCCATTCTTCCTATCCTTTAGCTAAAGTGCACTTCCAATGTCCTTGATTACTGGGGAAGTGCAAATAGCCATAAGGAAAGACCCAATGCCTGTGTGCGGCATTCATTTATTATTGGGTAATGACTTGGTAGGAGATATAGTGGTTCCTAACATAAAGACAGTCGACTCTCCCTTACCTGTCAACTCCACCACTGACCTTAAAGAAACTATTCCTCATCTTTTCCCATCTTGTGCTGTCACCCGGTCACAGAGTGTGCGAAATGGGCCCTCTTCATCTGAAACCACCTCCAATATCTTACTACCCACAGAAGATCTGTACAATAAGACCATTAGTAGGGATGAGCTCATTACAGCCCAACAATCTGATCCATCTTTTGACTAAACTTCATCATGCAGCAGTTGAGGGTAAAGATTTTAGCACCCTTCGTGTTTTATTATCATGAAGGGGTTTTGATGAGGGCCTATAGGCCCCTGAGCTGCCATCTAGACACGTGGTCTGATACATCAAGTGGTAATTCCCACCTCCAGTCAGACCAGCATTAGTACTTGCTTGCCCATGATGGTATTTCAGGACATTTGGGAATCCTGAAAACATATAAAAAGCTCCTTCAACACTATTATTGGCCTGGACTTAGGAAGGATGTGTCAAAATACCTAAAATCTTGTCATATTAAGCCCATCCCAGTATTTTCTACACCATTTGAAAAGATTGTTGTGGATTGTGTGGGCCCATTACCAAAGACTAAGAAGGGAAATCAATTCCTGCTCACAGTTATGGATACCAGTACACGTTATCCTGAGGCTTTTTCCCTTAAAAGCATCACTTCAAAAAACGTAATCAAACATCTTTTGCACCTTTTCACTTCAGTGGGCATTCCTAAAGAGATCCAATCCGATCAGGGCACCAATTTTACGAGCAATCTTTTCAAACAGGTGATGAAAGACCTCAGTGTGGACCATTGTACATCAATGCTCAAAAAATACTGTATAGAACACCAAAAGGAATGGGATGAAAGCATAGACTTGTTACTCTTTGCCATCAGGGAATGTCCCCAGGAGTCATTGAGTTTCTCCCCGTTCGAGTTACTATATGGGAGACAAATATGACCTCTTAAAATATATAAAGGAGCAGTGGTTTGACACTCACTATTAAGCTTTAAGGGACAAATTAACTGAAGTCCGAACCATTGCTCAGTCAAACTTAAAAGTCCAAGAAAAATGGTGAAGTCCCAACCTAAATTAGTTAAAAGATCATTTTCTCCAGGTGACAAAGTGTTACTCTTCCTACCCATTCCAGGCTCTCCCCTTAAAAGCAAGTTTACTGGTCCCTATATAGTTGCTAATAAACTATCTCCTCTCAACTATATAGTCCATACTCCTGATCGCAGAAAAGATTCACAACTTGTTCACATTAATCTCATGAAACTTTACCATTCCAGGCAGTCAGAGGAAGACATCCCAGAGGCTATAAGTCAACCTGTATTGGAGAATTTAGACTTCCCTCTACCTAAAGAAAACCCTACTAACAGTCACATACTCAACAACTTGGATGAGTATTTTTCTGTTCTGAATCCATCTCAAGCAAAAGATCTCACTAAGTTATTATCAACATTTCCTAAAGTCACATCAGACCTCCCAGGGTTTTGCAATATACTTAAACATGATATTAAGCTAATCTCGGATGATGTACAACCCATTAGGCAATCAGCCTATCGACTAAATCCACAAAAAAAAGAGATTATGAAAAAGGAGGTAGATTTTTTGTTAAAACATAACTTAGCTGAGCCTAGTACCTCCCCCTGGGCTTCACCTTGCCTTCTCATTCCAAAACCCGATGGCACTTTTCGTTTCTGTACCGATTATCGTAAAGTGAACCAGGTCACTGTCTCAGACTCCTACCCTTTACCTTTGATTGAAGATATAATAGACAGCATAGGCTGTGCCAAATTTATCAGTACGGTGGACTTATTGAAAGGATATTATCAAGTGGGACTCACGGATAGGGCCAAAATAATCTCGGCATTTATAACTCCATTTGGTCTTTTTTTCAATATTTGGTTATGGCGTTTGGCTTTTCTAATGCTCCGGCCACATTCCAGAGGGCCATCAACTTCCTAATTCAGGACCTAGGTGGGACGTTCGCCTACCTGGATGACCTGGTGGTGGTGTCGGACAGCTGGGACGAACATCTGGTGCGTTTGGAGATACTGTTTGCACGACTGCAAGAGACTGGATTCACCATAAACCTGGCTAAATCTGCTTTTGGCCGGGCCTCAGTGACTTACCTGGGACATATCGTTGGGCATGGTATGGTGAGACCCAAGGACGCAAACGTTAGAGCCATCTTGTCCTTCCCCACTCCAAGGACGAGGAAGGAACTCATGCGCTTCCTGGGGATGTGCGGCTACTACCGTCGGTTCTGCAGTAACTTCTCCAGCGTGGCCGGACCCCTCACAGACCTTACCAGTTCTGCGGTCCCTCACATCTGGAACCAGAGGTGCGACCAGTCTTTCCACCGCCTCAAAGCCTTCCTTGCCTCCAAGCCTGACTACACCTCGCCCTTCCATCTGCAAATCGACGCTAGTGGTGTCGGAGTGGGGGCTGTGCTCCTACAACCCGACCCAACCACTGATGTTCTTCACCCTGTGGCATATTACTCCGCCAAGTTGAAAAAACATCAGACCAACTACTCGACCATAGAGAAGGAGGCCTTGGCTCTGGTGTTGGCAATAAAGAAGTTTGAATGTTACCTCCAGTCTTGCCCACAAACAACCCTAGTCTTCACCGACCATAACCCACTCACGTTCATCCAAACCAACAAGACCTCCAACCAGCGAATCCTCCTCCGCTGGCCCCCTCCTCACCCAGCCTCTATAACCTGATTGCAGACTCCTTATCCGAGCTCCAGTGGAAATGCAGCAGCTACTCTCCAGACGCACCAGGTGATCACCTCCTCGCGCCCGCGCTACGGAGGTCTTTGGAGGGGGTGTGTTACGAACCCTCCACCCAGCACTACGAAGCACGCCATCTATTGTCCTGATCTACCTACCCAGCACCACGAGCAACGCCATATCTAGGGACGAGACAATGCATGACTGGGTCTTAGTTACCACCTGAGGCTTCCCCTTCCCTCATCCTGGTTGTTGCCACCTCCACCCGGAGTGAGAGAGCACTTGCTCTGGGAAGTGACCACAGGATCATCTATCCTCTAAACCTGCCGCACGTGCAGTGACTACCTACCGTCTTCTACAATACCAGCCTTACTCGTCAGCCATCTCAGTTCTCACTTAAGTACTAGTATCTCTTTACACTTCCCTCGTCCACTTGCTTCGAGATTGTTTTATGTTTATTAATATGTATATACTCGTTAATGCTTAGGTTAAGTTTGGCTAAGGGTAATTTATAAGCTGAATATTTTGTTGGTGTGATTTATAGTAATACCTATTATATACAACGAAAACTCTGCATCCTTGTCTACCCTTTTATAGTCCGATTGTTTTGTTTTTTATTGTTGTTACCTCGTTGGGATCTGGTAGACGTATAACTATATTCCTAAATTCCAACTCGTAAATAATAGCCATCTGTTACTGCCGTGTCTTTCCATATACCTGTTTCTATTTCTATTGTAATAGGTCTGGATTAATTTAACTTCTTCTGGTAGTCTGTTGTTGCAATGTTCTAAAGTGTGAAGTAGGGAGTGTGTTTGGTTATAGATGTTTTTATTGCTGAGTGCAGTCTGTCCATTTCTGAGTCTATATCTTCTGTTGTTTTCCCTTGTAGGTTAATCGAGTGGTGATTACTTAAGTCGTCTTTGAAGCTGCCCCAGTCTGTTTTACTCATTTTCAGTCTCTTTTTTATTGGTATCTGTATGGGGCTTGTTGACAGTGTTAGTATAATTGGCAGATGGTCACTGCCTGTAAGAGGTCCCTGTATTATATGGTAATTGAAAAAGGCTTTGTTGGTAAAAATTTTGTCTGGTGTCGATTGTGTATTGTGATTTCTCCAGGTTGGAAAGTTAGGACCCAGATGATTGATTTTCCCTAAATTTATTAATTGATTAAGGGCGTTTCCCACGACGTTATTATTTGTATTGTCAAAAATCCTATGTCTGGCGTTAAAGTCTCCTAAGATGTACATCGGATGACTATTGTTAGCCAATTTTAATAGGTTCTATAGGTAAAGTAGTAGAAAGTACAATTACGTCTCCTCCTTGAGTTGTATTTATTTCTATTGCTAGAAATTCATCCTGGAAGTCAATACCTCAGTTTAAATTTTAAGTTTCTTTTTAACTCATTATCGCTACTCCGTCATTTTTCTGCCCGATTTATTTCTTTGGTTTACATAGTTAAAGAGTTTTATGTTGTTGTTTTCTGTCTCACCGTGACTGTTTATTAGTATAATGTCAGGGTCAATTTCGCGATATATATTACTTAGGTTAATTCTCTCGGTCTTCCAGTTTCTTACGTTGTGTTGTATTATTCTTAAAGTTCTTACTGTTTGTCTATTGTCCATTATTTCTTATACTTGGATTGTGGCAGTCAGTTGGAGTGGAGACCTATCATCCTGTTTCCTGCTTCTGACTCTTCTATACTCTGACGGGTCTACTATTTTAAAGTCTTTGGCCGTAATCTTTAGTTTGTCTGTAGTAATTAGTGACCAGACATAATCTTCACTTAGGGATTTTTCTTGATATGTCCACTTGTATATCCCTCCTTCACAGTTTTTTACTATTGTCCCTCCTGTTGGTCTCGATGTTGGGATTCCATGTTTTGTTGTAGTGATAACTTTTAATCCAATTTCTTCAGCAGATTCAGGTTGTATATTGTGATCAGTTTCCATCTTATCTTCTCTCCTCCTACTCCTTTGTCTGTCCTTTTGTTATTTCTATCTTCTCTTTGTCACTTCTAGTCATTTGTCTGGGATCTCTATCAGTCGCTTGTGTTCCTTGTGTATCAGCTGTTGCTCCTTGCTCAAACCTTTGTTCGTCTTGATGTAGTCTTTCTCTCAGTTCGCTTGCATATGTTGTCTGAAATAGTTTTTCGGATTGTGGATTCTCTGGAAATATCATCTCTGGTAGGTTATTCAATTTAAAAATTTTCCTTAATTCCTCATTATATGATCCGGGTGCAATGATATTGTGCAAATGTGCATGGATCATACTAATCATTACCTTGTCATGTATTGGCTCACTTAAGTTTAATATGGTGGATTCTGGTCTGTGAGCCTCTTGGACCGCTCTCTTGGCTATTTCGACGTATGTCGTGTCCTTCTTGTCTTGTTCCTTTTCCCTATTTCTTGTTCCTTGTACTTTATCATGTGTTTTTTTATTGGGCATGCCATTGCTAACGTCCTATGTCCTATGTATACATTCCCGTTTCTCTTACAGTTGAGACAGCCAACATGTGTATTCTTACATTCAGTGTAGGTATGGTCGTCGCCTGCACAATCTGAGCAGTACTTTTTTTCTTTTTCCGGACAGTCTCTCGTTGTGTGTTCTTCATATTTGTAGCAGGAGAAGCAAGTTTGCAGACTGATGAATGTCTCCTGCTTTATTTGATGTGGTGTGACTGACATGTTGAATATTAGAAAGCCCTGTTGTAAAACTTTCTCAGCCATTGACACTTCTTCAAACATGAGTATAGTCCTTTATCTTAATGACTTCTTCAATCTTCATCCACCTATTTTGGCGTTCCAGTTCTTCTTTCAGGTCTTCCTCCCGATCTCTTGATCGACTTGACGAACAAAAACTGATCTTTTTGCTTTTTGTTCTGGTGGCATGACAACAATAAGGCCTTCATTGTAAAATATATCTCTTGCTTCTTTTGAAAGGATTTTATCTGAATCAAAGTCATCTTTACAGATTACTTTAAAACCTTCATTGGTGCTGAATATTCTAGTTAGTGGGACTTGCAGTTTGTTGTAAGTGATTTCTGCCACTTTTTCCCTTCCAATAGAGTGTCCCTTATCTTTATGTTTTATTCTAATGCTAGCTGTCATCTTCTGATTACATCTAATCCTACCTATAACATTAGGAAGCTCCTGCCTGGGAGCAGTGACCCGCCCCCCTCTTGGACGGGCGTCAGCTCTGCACCCAGGTTACCTGTGACTATAGTGTAATAGAGCCCAAAAGTTGCCACCCACTTGCACCCCGGACAAGGGGTGCCCTGCACTATCACAGGTTCCTGCCGGATCGACCGTATCGCGAAGTCTTCCGTTTCCCGTTCAAAGAACGGAGTGCATGAGGGGATGAAAAAGGAAAGAAGAGGACTTTAGAGAGTAGAAACAGCCTACCTACCACGCCACGTCTTCGGTCAGCCAATCAGAGCACCGCAGTAAACGTGCATGTATCACGCCACCGTAAGTACCACTGATTGGCCAATCCAGGACGTAGAGACGCATCGGTAGTAGTCAAAAAATTTGCAGGCCAAATATTTGTTTTTTCCAAAGTTGGAATTTCCCGTACAATCTGTGATGGTAATTACACCGTCACTATGTTGAGTAAGTACAATCACTAGGATTGAGTGTCTTATCACAACAAAGCTGCAGACTCAAACATGCAGCAAAAGAATCAGGTCTTCGCAGCTCCGTGTCTATTTTTACTTAGGCTAGCATACCTAAGTTAAAGCAAACTCCCCTTGCCAATACAAGAAGGAAGAGGATTTCTTATAGTCTAATAAACAATTCATCATGACCAAATACAGTATCTAACATTAAACTGGGCGCAGCCCCGTTAGCAACTACAACCATTTGATTGCATTATCTCTGAGAATAGTTAGCAATTATCCATTTGATTGCATTACATCCTATAGGTTAAGGGGTTGTGTGTGGCTCCATATCACCAGATTTATTAAAAACTCTACGCCTGTGGCTAAAATAACAGTTTAGGCTAGATAGTGGTGGCTGCTTGGATTATTTCTTTGTCTTATTGACTTCTCTGGGTGGCTAACCTCTATAAAATTGGAGGACACCAATAGACTTTGTACTAAGGTTAGGTTAAACAGACACTTTTGTTGTATTTGGAGTGATTTCGCCATCGGGGAAGTACGAACCTCCGGCGAAAGTAGTGGTTAGGTTAGGCGGCCTGGTAGTGGTTGGTTAGTTGCCTGTATTATTATTATTATATAAAATTTAAGGTCCCCCGTTAGACTTTACCACGGTCAGGCTAAACAGTTTAGGCTGCTTGGATTATTTCCTTGTCTCTTATTGACTTCGGGTGGCTAACCTCTATAAAATTGAGGACACCAATAGACTTTGTACTAAGGTTAGGTTAAACAGACACTTTTGCTGTAATGGAGGATTTCGCCATCGGGGAGCGTGACGAAACCTCCGGCGAAAGTAGTGGTTAGGTTAGGCGGCCCGGTAGTGGTTAGGTAGTTGCCTGTATTATTATTATTATATAAAATTTAAGGTCCCCCGTTAGACTTTACCACGGTCAGGCGAAACAGTTTAGGCTGCTTGGATTATTTCTTTGTCTCTCTTATTGACTTCGGTGTATAACTCTATAAAATTGAGGACACCACAGGACCTTGTATTGCTGCGAAGCTAAACAGACACTTTGCTGTAATGGAGGATTTCGCCACGGGAAAGCGTGGACGAAACCTCCGGCGAAAGTAGTGGTTAGGTTAGGCGGCCCGGTAGTGGCTGGTTAGTTGCCTGTATTATTATTATTCTATGTGCACTTAAGGTCCCCGTTAGACTTTTTACCACGGTCAGGCTAAACAGTTTAGGCTGCTTGGATTATTTCTTTTGTCTCTTATTGACTTCGGGTGGCTAACCCCATAAAAATTGAGGACACCAATAGACTTTGTACTAAGGTTAGTTAAATGGACACTTTTGTTGTAATGGAGTGATTTCTGCCATCGGGGAGCGTGACGAAACCTCCGCGAAAGTGGTAGTGGTTAGGGTTAGGCGTCTGGTGTGGCTGGTTAGTTGCCTGTATTATTATTATTATTCTATAAAATTTAAGGTCCCCGTTAGAATTTACCACGGTCAGGCTAGATAGTGGTGGCTGCTTGGATTATTTCTTTGTCTCTTATTGACTTCGGGTGGCTAA
>NW_024750852.1:0-182361 GCF_018991925.1 Homarus americanus
GATGGTGGTTAGTGCTGATGGTGAGCCGATGGCAGAGCCGATGGTAAAGAAGATGGCAGAAAGGGCGGGGAGCGCTGTAGGCGAGGCGGTGGTGTGAGCGCTGACCAGGTAGTGCTGGTGGTGAGTATTGATGTTAGAAAACAGGTAGAAAAGCGATGGCAGAGTGCTGATGGTAGAAGTGAAGATGATGTAGAGCTGATGGTAGAAAAGCGATGGGTAGTGTTGACGGTGAAAGTTGGATGGTGAGTGCTGATGGTAGAAAAGTAGGTGAGTAGTGCTGGTGGTAGAAAAGGGTGGTGGCAGTGTTGATGGTGGAGCGCTGGTGGTAGGAGTGCTGATGGTGGTAGTGTTGATGGTGAAAACACAGTAGCGTTATTGCAGTAGTGCAGATGGTGAGTGTTGATGGTGGCAGTGCTGGTGGTGGCAGGCTGTTGGTACGGTGGTAGTGTTGATGACAACCACACAACAAAACCAAACACAAAACGGCGGCAGTGCTGGCACTGGTAGTGCTGATGGCAGTGCTTGCGGCGGTAGTGTTGCAGGCGCGAGAAGACGGTAGCGAAGCAGGCGGCACGAAGCCAATGCAGGCCATGGGTCAGTGCTGATGCAGTGCAGGTAAGCAGCAGTGTTGATGGCACAAAAAACGGTGGCAGCGCTGATGGTGAGCGATGGTGGTAGTGCTGAGCGTAGCGCTGGTGGTGCAGTGTTGATGCTGGTAGTGAACGCAGGTAAGTGCTGATGGTAGTAGTGATGTTGATGGTAGGCTGATGGCGGTAAAGCTGTGGTAGGTCAGGTAGAAAAGCTGATGCAAGAGCGTTGATGGTAGTGTTGACACTGGTGGCAGTGCTGGTGGCAGAGCGATGGTAGGATGCTGGTGGCAGTGCTGATGGTGCAGTGCCGCTGGTAGCGCTACAGGTAGTGCTGACGCAGTGCGGTGCGCAGCACGCTGACGATGGCAGTAATGCTGGTGGAAGAGCACGATGAGTGCTGGCGGCAGTAGTGCTGGCGGACACCACCACATGGCGGTGACAGTTGGTAGCAGTGCTGACGGTAGAAGATGCAGCAGTGTTGATGTGGCAGAAAAGCTGATGGAGTGATGTTGGTGGCAGTGCTGATGGTCCATGGTGGTGAGCAATGATGCGCTAATGCCGATGGTGGTACAGCTGATGCAGGTAGTGCTTGGCGGTAGAGCTGGTGAACGGTAGCGTTGGCGGGATGGCAGCGTTGATGGTGGTAAAAGTTGGTGGTGGCAGTGCTGGATGGCGGTAGTGCCGATGGTGGCAGTGCTGGTGGCAGCAGTGTTGATGGTGCAGTGTTGACGGTGGTAGTGCTGGTGGCAGTAGTGCTGACGGTGGTAGTGCTGACGGTGTTGAGTGTTGATGGTAGAGGTTGATGGTAGTGTTGATGGTGCAGAAAAGGGGCAGGTAAAGTGTTGATGGTGGTGAGTGTTGATGGTAGGAGTGCTGATCGGTGAGTCAAAAGAGTGTTGATGATGGCATGCTGATGGTGGTGAGCGTAATGGTGGTGAGCAGCATGGGAGGTGAGTGTTGATGGTGAACGTGAGTGTTGATGGTGGTGAGTAGCTGTGGTGGTAGCGTTGATGGTGGTGGTGTTGAGGTAGATGTTGATGGTGAGTGTTGATGGATGAGTGTTAATGGTGGTGAGTGTTGATGGTGTGAGTGCTGGTGGTAAGTGCTGATGGTGGTGGAGGTTGATGGTGGCCATGGCAGAGTGCTGATGGTAAGTAGTGTTGATGAGGTGGTAAGTGCTGATGCAGGTGAAGTTGATGGTGGTGGAGTGTTGATGACGAGTGCTGATGGTGGTGAGTGCGATCACACACCAAATGTTGGTGCAGAGTGCTGGTGGTGGTGTGTTGATGGTGGTGAGTGTTAAAGGTAGGGAGGTTGATGGTGGTGAGTGTTGATGGTGGTGAGTGTTGATGGTGGTGGTGTTGATGGTGAGGCTGATGGTGGTGGAGTGCTGATGGTGGTGAGTGTTGATGGTGGCAGGAGTGCGTTGATGGTGGTGGGGAGGTTGATGGTGGTGAGTGCTGATGGTAGGAGTGTTGATGGTGGTGAGTGTTGAGGTGGCGAGTGTTGATGGTGGTGAGTGCTGATGGTGGTGAGTGTTGATGGTGGTGAGTGTTGATGGTGGTGAGGCGATGGTGGTGGTGTTGATGGTGGTGAGTGTTGATGAAAGTTGATGGTAAGGGGAAGTGTTGATAGGTGAGTGTTGGTGGTGGTGAGTGTTGGTAGTGGTAGTGTTGATGGTGGTGAGGTTGATGGTGGTGGAGTGTTGATGGTGGTGTTGATGGTGGTGAGGTTGGTAGTGGTAGTGCTGATGCGTGAGTGTTGATGGTGGTGAGTATTGATGGTTGTAGTGTTGATGGTGGTGAGTGTTGAGAGAGTGCTGATGGTGATGAGTGTTGAGGTAGGCTAGTGTTGATGGTAAGTGTTGATGGTATGTAGTGCTGATGGTGGTGAGTGTTGATGTGGTGAGGATGGTAGTAGGAAGTTGATGGTGGTGGAGTGTTGGTAGTGTTGATGGTGGTGAGTGGATGGTGGTGAGTGCTGATGGTGGTGGAGGTTGTGAGTGATGGTGGTAACTGTTGATGTGTGGAGTGCTGATGGTGGTGAGTGTTGATGGCGGTGAGTTGATGGTGGGTGAGTGTTGTTGGTGGTGAGTGTTGGGAGTGTTGATGGGTGAGTGTTGATGGTGGTGAGTGTTCATGGTGGTAACTGTTTGTTGATGGTGGCGAGTGTTGATGTTGGTGAGTGTTGATGGTGGTAAGTGTTGAATGTAGAGTGTTGATGGTGGTAATGTTGATGGTGAATGTTGGTGGTGGTAAGTGTTGATGGTCGAGGTTGGTGGTGGTGAGTGTTGATGGTGGTGAGGTTGGTGAGTGCTGATGGTGGTAACTGTTGATGGTGGAGTGTTGATGGTGGTGAGTGTTGATGGTGGTGAGTGTTGATGGTGGTGAGTGTTGTTGGTGGTGAGGTTGGTGAGTGTTGATGGTGGTGAGTGTTGATGGTGGTGAGTGTTCATGGTGGTAACTGTTTGTTGATGGTATGGAGTGTTGATGTTGGTGAGTGTTGATGTAGGTAAGTGTTGAATGTGGTGAGTGTTGATGGTGGTGAATGTTGATGGTGAATGTTGGTGGTGGTAAGTGTTGATGGTCGTGAGTGTTGGTGGTGGTAGTGTTGATGGTGGTAGTGTTATCGGTGGCAAGTGGTGGTGTGGGGGAAATGACCCACATGGTCAATTCACACTATGTTGGCATATAATGGACCAAGTCTATTATTATTCTGCATTCAGATATAATGGACTTTCGGCTTTAACAGATCAGCTTCTTCCCCCTAATTAATCAGTTATATCGGGGGTTTGCTGTTCACCCTAGATTTCTTTCCATTAATTTTCTTCCTTGTACCATGAGACTATTCCTTACTTTTTATGCCTTTTTTATTTTTGTTATACCTCTTCTGCTATTTCTTATCACAGTAACCCTAAAACTTAACACATTTTATTCACTCCTCTGTTCTGTAACTCAGCACCTCCTGATATTGGGCGCTTATTAACTTTACATTTTGTCACAGCATTCTACTAATTTTACACCCAGCTAACACTGCTGCTACTTGTTCATCATACACGCAACCATTCTTTTAGCTCTATCTCCCCATTTCTTACCTGTTTTCAACCCTCATCTACTCACCCTGTCCCAATCTGTAACATCTTCTTTCTTTTGGCATTCACTTTAACCAACACATCTACTGTATATCATTCTATCAAAACAGATTAATAATTAATTTCCTTTACATTCACTATTAGCTTCTTACATATTCCATGTACAGTCGGCCACAAGAGTAAGTATACACCTACGGTTCAGGTTTGAGACAAAATGTTTGGTCACACTGTCCTGAACAGAACAGACAAAATTACAAAATGACCTGTAATTTATGTTTTATTCCTACATATATGTCATAAATACATTTGTTGTGAATGTTGTACTAGTGTCTTGTGTTTATATTACATGTAATATATTGTATCCAATGGTAGTAAACTTTTGCCTAATGGGATTGTAGTTGTCGTGACAGCTCCTCCTCCTCCTCCTCCCACTTTTCTTAACCTACTTTTTTTTTTTTACTGATGTTTGGATTAGTAAAGGAAGGAAGAGGAGTAAATAGAAGAATAAAAGGGAAACAGAAAATATTAGAGATAACAGGTGGGGGAGCTGAGTCATCATGTATCTGGATGCTAGTTTCAACGTTACACACACATTTTCGACCTTACAGCTACAGTGTGTATACTTATTCGTAGGTTCCCCTGTACATTATGAAAAGAAACTTTTATTTTAATGCTATAACATAAATTTCCATACTTACGTTATGAATACACAAAACTCCTTTCCTAATGCTAAGGGAAAAAAAAAATCGTCGCTATTTTAATGGGTATAGTCACTAACCTATGAATTTAACTACAACAAAACCAGTTATTTCTCATCTTCTCCCCAGATCAAATCAATCCTAAACTTCTAAGGCAAAATCTAGCTTTGGAGAAAAAATTTAATCCTGTAATTGATTAATGTACGAATACAGTTATCCCTCGCTATCAGAATGATCTTTTATCGAATATCAGCTTTCTTGAACGTTCTATTCTTGCACCTCATCTCGCTAGCCAAGGTAACATTCACTTATCCAAATGATGATCTGAAAGAAAAATCAAATTGCATGATGCACAGCCCAGGAGTCAGGTGGCCAGCCATTTTAGGAACATATTCTCACTCTAGGCACATGATGTCACCCCACCAATATCCTCCCACGCTCCTTCTGCAGCCTCCACGATCACCCAAGAGATCCCACAAGCCTGTGACGCTTGATGCCAAGCTTGAGATATTCAAGTGTTATGAATGGGGGAAGGCTCTAACTAAAATCGGGAGACCTAAACGGCCCTTTTCTACCATTGCCACAATATTCAAGCATGCTCAGATCAAGCATGCAGTGGAGAACATATTTTATTTAGTGTATCGTTGTTTTTAGGTCTAACACCTTACATAATGTTTTTGTAATTGTGTAAAGCTCAAAAATAAAACTAAAAACAGCAGTAAGCTCGGCTTACAGTACTGCATTATTTCCATCCAATTAATCAATGCTTGAAGGGCTTTCATAGAACCTAGCCTATTCACATAGCTTAGGATCCATAGAATTAAATAAAGTTTAGTGAGTGTCTTAATTCACACATTTTCCCAATTGGAATACTTTTAAATTTATGATAAAGCTCTCATTTGAAAATGGTGAATTAGCCCAGTCAATGCTACATCTTTAGGCTGAGTGATCCCATTGTGTAAGTATTTTTCGAAAATTTATAAAGTTGAAACAGAAGGCATCAGATGTCAAGGAGAGGAGAGAAAAAACAAGTTGTGAGTACTCATCTAGTATTTTACAGTCCATATCACTATCACCACCATCTAGATACAGTCCTAGTAGGTCCTCAATATGAGAAGTTTCATTCAAATCCTATACAGTATACAGTAATTGTGTTTACCATTATCTGCCTTCGGCTGTTTTTGGTCGCTGCAACCTTGAGATATACTAGGCTCTCTCTCCATTGTGTTTCAGAGTTATCTGAGCATCTTTGTATGATGGCCCCCTTATTGAGCAAAAAAATTGGCGGGTAATCTTTGATTACCTCTGAAAGTTAGCAACCCTGCCTTGCCAGCTAAAGGGCACTTTGAAGTCTACATTATAATGACCAGTTCCCACTCAGTAAAAGTTTGTTGGCAGTAGGATGGGTATCTAGTCATAAAACTTGCTTCAAATTTCCTTGATGGCACTTGGGACATCAAACTGTCAGGTAATCACAGCTAACTCACACGCTGGAAAATGGCCATAAAACAGTGATACCTATAATGATGATGAGCACAGAAATACAAATTCAGAGTGGGACAGCCCCAAAAAGAAAACTGCAATGGGTTTGATTCCCAAATGGAGCAGAGAACTGGGTTCTGTCCTTATACATACTCAGAAAATCAGAACCTGAAAAGCCAGGAACAGGCTTGTATGCATGAAAATAAAAGTATTTCTAGGGTTCTATGGAAACCCATTCCAAAAATTTAAATATAATAACCTTTTTTATGCACATTATTGTACTCTGGTTTTAGTGATCAGGTAGCCATAGGTACCCTGTAAACTCTCAAAGGATTCACTACTGATATGCAATGAGACCTTTGATATAGCAGCAACTCTCTCTTTCCTTATAATGACAAGGAAACTTTAATCTAGACATTTTTCAATGTGTGGCATTAAAGAACACACTATATTGAAAGGGAACCAAACTAAAACCACCTGACTTGGTATAATTCACACTAGCACAATACTAAATACCTAAGCCATGAAAATTTCAATAGGTCATCAGTGACGATGGTTCCCTAAATTACCATGTGAACTCATCACATCAAACAAACAAAACTACTGATCACACCAACTAAAACTTGGAGATAAATACAGCTATTAAAACTGACAATTCAAAACACATACTTGTATGAAATTTGATTCATCATTATCATTAAACTTACCACACATCCAAACTGGAAATGGAACTACTGTAAGTGACTAAATCACAATTTAAATTTCAATGATAGACAAGAAAGTCTGAGTACAAATAATATTTGCATCCTACATTGCACAGTGAACTGGGTTTCCTTATTAAATACTAGCCCTTGTGCACTCAGTAGTACTGTACTGTATATGGATATATTTATCATTGAGTGCACTTGCTGATGGCAGAATAACCCATTGATGAACTAGCATCCTGGCAAAGGAGTTAGGTAACTTTCTAGTTCCTGAATGCTAAAAATTACATGATAAACTGACTGTTCAGTGTATATGTATATATGTGTGATATATATATATATATATATATATATATATATATATATATATATATATATATATATATATATATATATATATATATATATATATATATATATATATACATACATACATATATATATATATATATATATATATGTATATATATATATATATATATATGTATGTATGTATATGTATGTATGTATGTATGTATATATATATATATATGTATATATATATATATATATATATATATATATATATATATATATATATATATGTATGTATATATATATATATATATATATATATATATATATATATATATATATATATATATATATATATATATATATATATATATATATATATATATATATATATATATATATATATATATATATATATATATATATATATATATATATATATATATATATATATATATATATATATATATATATATATATATATATATACAGTAAAGTTTCCAAGCAATAAATTGAAAACTGATAGATTTAATTATTTAAACTATTAACCCAAATGGGTAAAAAGTACGTATCTGAATATAGGCTAAGTTCAAAACGTGTTATTTTGAGTAAAAATTTATTTAACAACATCATATCCCACGCATGTATAGTATGCATGCAACAATTACGAATTGCTTTAACAATACATTAAAAACTCTTGAAGTGTTAGTTATACAACTACCGTAGCTACAGAGCAAAGCAGTATTACCGACAATGCTACACAGTGGGAGCATTATAAAAAAAATAAAAATAAAAAATAAAATAAAATAAAATATCAGAAAAAAAATGAATATCTGACAATTTAACTTTCTGCAACAAGTTCTACAGAATTTTTTGCCAAGTTTCCCTGGATCAGTAACAAGCTAATGAGATACAATTTTATAACATTTTTAATTACAATACAGCCAGGCAAAGCCATAGCAACTAAATGAATACTGTACTGTAATCAAATATTTCTGTGAGTGAATTCTGAAAGTGCATTGAATAAACTTCAGTACTTACGCTTAGAAATATTATCTTTGGCAAATCTAGGTACAAATTCAGGAGCATCCACCCATGATGATGGTGCAGGACTCTCTCCACATGAACTCTCTAAACTCTTTTGTCTACTGCTCAATCTTGGTAAAATACTGCTGCTGCTGTTATTATTGGTGCTATTGCTACTACTGGTGGTGGTGCCCAAACTTCTGGTACCACTAGTAGCAGGTGGGCCACTTGGAGGATTATATATGAATTCCTTGGCATGTACACTGAAAATGAATAATAATAAAGTGGCTTTCTTTAATACACTTGAAAAGGAATGAAGGAATGAAAAATGGGAAAATCAGAATAATCAGATACATAAATATCTATAATACATTTATCTAATAATATCTCTCATACCCTTTCCCCTCTGCTGCAACTAGAATACACTTTGAGATTCATGCTATACACTGAGAGACTGTACCACGGACACATATTTATAACATGATGTATAGTCGCAGTCAAAAGTAATTGCCCACTCCACCACCTAACCCCCACACCTGGCCGGGTCCTTTCTGCATGGTAAGTCAGATGGGGTGGAGAGGGGGAATGGTCGACTTGAAGGAGGGCCGTTTGCTGGGGTGGGGGGGGGTGATGTGATGCAAAGTTCCTTATCAGAGAGGGAGGGGATAGAAGAAAGCAGGGAAATTCATGAAAGATGGATGGATTTAATTTTTTTCACTGTACAGGTATTCCTTGAGATTTGAATGGGTTAAATTAAAAAAAAAATTTAATTAGGTGAATTTTGATTCTCGAATAAAATAACATGTGGTGAAAATAGGATTCAGGATTCAGTTCCCCAATGACAAAATAATATACCTCAATATCATACCTCAAAAAAAAAATCATTTCACAAACAAGAACAAACCTACCTCACTAATGATAAATCATACACAACTACAGTACTCTAATTTACTACCTAACACATGAAAGAATGAATAAAATACTGTTCAACTTCGGTACATTACCTTAAGGAAGGTCACAACACCCACATGGGATGATGGGAGGTTTGCATATGGAGGAACTTATTCTTTGTACATAAAATAATATATACCTGTACTGTACAGTAATACCCAGGTTAGCACTACCCTGTACAGCAATGTTTTGTTATAGCACTCTTGCTTGCAACTTGGAGTCACAAGTTTGAATACTCATAACACACCAAGAGCAACTCTCTGTATTTTCATTCACTCAGCCAATCAGCTCCAAGCACTCTGTTTACCCCAAACAGTAGCCACAGTCCCCCAACACCACCCACACACCCCAACACCACTCACACACCCCAACACCACTCACACACTCCAACACCACTCACACACCCCAACACCACCCACACCCCAAGTAACACGCGTAACTCACCAATATGTCAAGGGCTCAATCCTCAGCCCGGACACACATGAGAAAGGCGTTATCCAGTGTGATCCCCGCCAAATATCACAGGTTCCCTGGTCCCGGGTTTCCTCCTTGTACTACCACTGGATAGCCCGAATGGCTGGTACGCTGAGAAGAGGGGATAAAAAAAAAAAACCCTCTCTCTCTCTCTCTCTCTCTCTCTGTTGTATCAAGTTATCACATATTTTCATTAATTTCACTCTTTCAAAGAATCCTTAAATAATTCACAATTTTCTATTAAACCCTTGTGGGTTCCATAACATGGTTCCACAGGAGCCAAACTACAGGACCACTGGTGTTGTTGTTCTTGTTGTTAGTGGCAGTGTTGTTGTTGGCAGTGGTGGTGATGGTGAGTGGTGGTGAGTGTTGTTGGTGATGGCGAGCGGTGTTGTTGTTGGTGGCAATGAGTGTTGTTGTTGGTAGTGGTGGTGAGTGTTATTGTTGATAGTGGTGGTGAGTGTTGTTGGTGGTGGTGAGTGGTGTTGTTGTTGTTGGTGGTGGTGAGTGGTGTTGTTGTTGGTGGTGGTGATAGTTGTTATTGGTGGTGAGTGTTGTGGTGAGTAATATTGTTGTTGGTGATGGCAAGTGTTGTTGTTGGTGGCGAGTGGTGTTGAGGAGTACTGTTGTTGGCGATGAGTACTATTGTTGTTGGTGGTGGTGAGTACTGTTGTTGTTTTTGGTGGTGAGTGCTGTTGTTGTTATTGGTGGTGAGTACTGTTGTTGTTGGTGGTGGTGGTGGTGATGAGTGTTGTTGGTGGTGGTAGAGGTGAGTGATGTTATAAGTGGTGGTGGTGAGTATTATTATTGATGGTGGTGAGTGTTGTCAGTGGTGAAGGTGTGTGTAGTTGTTGTTGGTGGTGGTAGTAGTAGTGAGTGTTGTTGGTGGTGGTGGTAGTAGTGAGTGTTGTTGGTGATTTTGTGGTAATGATGTTGAGTGTTGTTGTTATTGTTGTTGTTGTTGTTGTTGGTGGTGGTGGTGAGTGTTGTTGTTGGTGATTTTGTGGTAATGAGGTTGAGTGTTGTTGTTATTGTTGTTGGTGATTTTGTGGTAATGAGGTTGAGTGTTGTTGTTATTGTTGAGTGTTGTTGTTATTGTTGAGTGTTGTTGTTATTGTTGTTGTTGTTGTTGGTGGTGGTTTTGTGGTAATGATGTTGAGTGTTGTTGTTGCTGGTGGTGGTGGTGGTGAGTGTTGTTGTTGGTGGTTTTGTGGTAATGATGTTGAGTGTTGTTGTTGCTGGTGGTGTTGTTGTTGGTGGTGGTGGTGGTGAGAGTTGTTGTTGGTGGTTTTGTGGTAATGATGTTGAGTGTTGTTGTTGGTGGTGGTGGTGAGTGTTGTTGTTGGTGGTTTTGTGGTAATGATGTTGAGTGTTGTTGTTGGTGGCGAGTGTTGATGGGGGTGGCGAGTGTTGATGGGGGTGGCGAGTGTTGTTGGTGAAGGTGAGTGTTGTTGATGAGTTGTTGTTCATAGTGGTGGTGGGCAACCGCACCCAGTAAGGTCATCCTTATGTGGTCGAAAACACAATCATAATCACAAATCCAAACTATACAACCTCCCTCTTTCGGTCGCTGCATGGAATGTCAGGGCCCTTCTGGATACTGGCACAAATGAGCATCCTGAAAGAAGAACTGCCCTTGTGGAAAAAGAGCTGGCTAGGTATAACATCGACATAGCAGCCATTAGAGTCCCGGCTCCCAGACGAGGGTCAACTCACAGAACAGGGGTCTGGCTATTCCTTCTTCTCGAAAGGTAAGCCTGCTGCGGAGAGAAACTGCATTTATGGAGTTAGCTTTGCCATTCGCCAACGCATCCTACATAGGCTAACTGAAATACCTATTGGGATCAACGAGCGCCTCATGACACCCCAAGTCCCAGTGAATCATTCAAGTCATGTCTTTTTCATCAGTGCATACGCCCCAACACTAGATGCAGAGGATGACATCAATGAGGCCTTTTATGCCGGCCTCGACAGAGTGCTAACCTCTACCCCCAGAGAAGATAAGGTTGTGCTCCTTGGTGACTTCAATGGCCGAGTTGGCAGAGATGTTGACATATGGCAGGGAACCATAGGGAGAAATGGACTGGGCAATTGCAATCCCAACAGCCTACACCTTCTCAGCAAGTGTGATGCACACAACCTCACTATCACCAATACCTTGTTTAGGCAGGAGGACAAGTTCCAGGGTTCGTGGCAACACCCACGATCCAAACATTGGCATCTCGTTGACTACATCATTGTCAGAAAAAGAGATCGCCGAGTTGTCCTCATCGCCCGAGCCATGCACGGCTCAGACCACTGCAACACTGATCATCGGCTCGTCAGAGCCAAGCTATCACTTCACGTCGCACCAAAACAGCGAAGGCAGCAAGCCTACAGAAAAGATTTCAACACTGAGCATCTCGAGGATCCAGTGGTAGCACATACTTTCAGAGAGCAGCTCGAACAGAAGCTGATAAACAACTCGACAACAAATAACCCAAATCCCAGTGTCGAATGGGATATTCTCAAAAACCTGCAGAGAGACCCTCAGCCAGATCGAGAGAATACACCAGGACTGGTTTGATGAAAATGACCCGTCAATCAATGTAATCGTTGAGGATAAACGTGCCGCTTTAACTGACTGGCAGAACAACCCTCGGTCTCAGACCAAAGCTGATACCTACCGCAAGAAGAAAGTGGTGGCCCAGCACAAACTTCGCAATCTCAAGAATGACTGGCTTAAAAATAAAGCATGTGAAACAGAAAAATTTGCATATCAGCACAAGATGCACAAATTTTTAAATTCCACTAAAACATTTTATGGGTAAATCACTCATGGCGCAGTCCCCCTCCGTTCATCCGAAGGTAACTCCCTAATTAAAGACGATTAAGGCATCCTTCAGCACTGGAAAGAGCACTACCATTCATTGCTTAACCAAAACACCAATGTGGATGTCCTGATTACCTAGCAGGTCCCTCAGTATCCAGAGCTAACCCACCTCAGTTATCCTCCATCCCTGGATCAGGCAGCTTTTATCATCAAACAGATGAAAAATAATAAAGCCTCAGGGACTGATGGAACCCCAGCCAAGGTGTATAAAGCAGGAAGACGTCTGTTGACCAACCATCTCCAGTCTCTCACTGGACATCTGTTGGTTATTTGGGCATTAGACCTATCAAATGCCAGGGTCATTAAGGCAGTCAACATCAAGCTATATCCACCAACCTTAACACCTTCTGATGTTAAAGATAATTCTAATATCACATACACTCTTACTATGTATGTGGCCCTTGACTTGCACCCTCCTACCTTACATGGGCCCGCCACCAATAGCTCTCCCCCCATCAATACCTCCCCCTTCGCCGCAGATATGGTAGTAGGAGGAGTTGATAATCACTTTTGACTACGACTGTACTTCTGTATTTAAAGAAGCCTCGTCATTCTTAGCTTCAATACTTCCAGCAATAAGAGATTGATACTACAGGTCAAAGACTGCTACGACACTACCAAATTTATGAAAGTGATACAATACAATCTAAGCATGTTGGCCCTGACATACTACCCAGTACAGTATTTTCAGGAAAAATGTCCTTACCTATTTGTACATGTACACTCCTTATTTCTTCATCAGTAGTTATATCTAGACACTATTTTTGTAAGCATGCCTAAAGTCAGCAACAAAATATTTTTTCACATTTATTTCATTTCCCTCTCAAAATTACTGTACAGTGGTCCCTCGGTTAACGAGCACAATCCGTTCCAGCAGGTTGCTCGTTAACCGAAAATCTCGTTAACCGAAACCATTATTTCAATGGGTTTTTGGGCAATTGGTTCCAGCTCACCGAAAATTGCCTAAATTCAACAAAAAAGGTAGAAAATTACACTTACTTTGAGGTGTGTATGTAGAAGGCTCCTGGATGCTGATGTGAATTTGAAGTGGGAGGTGGAGGAGGAGAAGGGAGAAGAGAAGGAAGTGGAGGTGGAGGAGAAGCATTTTACTGCTTCTTGGAAGGTGAGTCACCTTCCATGAAAATGTGAGGAACCTCTGGACTGACAGATTCTCCACCATGAACATCCTCTCTCCTTCTTGAAGTGGAAGGCTGAGGGCTAGCATCATCCTCTCTCCTTCTTGAAGTGGAAGGCTGAGGGATAGCATCTTGTTCCCTCTGCCTTTCACTGAAGAAAGTGTCAATTGTGGTCTGTGGGGCATCTCTCCTCCTCACCATTAACTTATGTTTAAAGGAGACCATTGTGTCTTCAACATGACACAAAGTTAGTTCAGATTTTTCCACATCTGGGTGCTTTGAAGCCAGTTCCCTGAACTTCTCCCAGTGGTAAATCACATCTTTAAACTCTGAAGTTGACATATGGTGATCACTTTCCATTTCCTCCTCACCATTGTCAGCCTCTAACATCTCATCCAGTTGCTTCAAGTCATCAGGAGTAAGTTCCTCCTCATGAAACATCACAAGCTCTTCGACATCATCCTCTTCCACTTCAAGGCCCAATGACTGGCCAATGGATGCAATCCCCTGGTCCAACTCTGTGTCATTCTGAAATCCCTCAAAATCATGGACTACTGATGGCCACAGTGCTTTCCATGAAGAATTGAGGGACCTAGTGGAGACTTCTTGACATGATGACACAACCAATTTTTCAGCCTCCAGGATGTTGAATTGTGTCTTCCAGAATTGTTTCAGTGTTAGTTCAGGATCATTGGAAGTTGCCTGATGACACCACCTAAACATTTTCTTCATGTACAACTTCTTGAAGTTGCTGATCACATTCTGGTCCATTGGCTGTATGATTGATGTAGTGTTGGGAGGCAAAAACAACACTTTCACAAAGTCAAATTGATACTCCAAAGTTCTGGCAAGGTCAGGGTCATGACCAGGAGCATTACCCATGAGGAGAAGAGCCTTTAAAGGGAGTTTATTGGTGGTTAGGTAGCTCTTGACAGAAGGGCAAAACTCCTCAACAGCCCATTCATTAAAGAGCTGTCTTGTCACCCATGCCTTACGGTTGGACTTCCAATAAACTCCAAGCTTTGCTCTTACCACTTTCTGTTGCTTGAACACCCTGGGGTTTTCAGAGTGGTAGACAAGCATAGGCTTCAGTCGGAAATCCCCTGAAGCATTGGCACCAAGCAATAGAGTGAAACGGTCTTTCATGGGTTTATGCCCAGGTAAAGAGGCTTCATCTCTGGTGATGAATGTTCTTTTGAGCATCTTTTTTCCAGAACAGCCCAGTTTCATCCACACTGAACACTTGCTGTGGAAAATAATTTTCTTCCATCAGTTCTTTAAATTCCACTAAACACTTTGCTGCCCCTTCCTTATCAGCACTAGCAGCCTCGCCATGCCTAATAACACTGAAAATGCCACTTCCTTTCTTAAATTTTTTGAACCAGCCTTTGCTGGCCCGAAAATCTTCAAATTCTGTGCCTGAAGAACCAGGTTGATCTGTCTTTAAATGTTCGTAAATCTCCCTGGCTCTTTCACAAATGAATTCAGTAGAAACTGAATCACCTTTCATCACTTTTTCCCGAATCCAGATGAGAAGTAACCTCTCTGTTTCTGAAATTAGGACTCTACCTTTAAACACTCTGGTAGATTTGTCTCTCACTTTCACTTCTTTAAATTTGTCTTTCTGTGCAAGAATTGTTGACAAAGTTGATGTCGACATGCCATATTCTATAACGCATTTGTTCTAATGCCTTCTTCATGTTTCTTAATAATTTCCTGCTTGGTTTGGATTGAAATCGATTTTCTTGATCTCTTAGGCCCCATGCTGGATTCAAACAATGTCAACACATTATCTTTTAAGTTTAAACTAGCTGTAAATAAAGAATATTTTCTTTAAAATAACACTGCACTGCACTATTTATTGTCAATATGTAAAATAAATTTCAAAATGACCAATAATTTGCTTGGAAACACAGAAAAAAAGCATTTAGTTGAAGAGTCTCAAGCAAGATGTTACCTCCACTGAAAACAGAGAGAGACCAATGCTTGTTTGGTGTGTTCACAGGCTGGATGGCGTGCCAGAAACTAGTGACCTTACCTTCAATTATGTTCAATATTTGTTAAAATGACTAAAAAATTTAATATTAAACTTTTAAAATTATTGAATAGTATAAACTTCTTGATATTTAATAAAATAGTAAGGAATTTAAGCCCTAGAACCGATTACTGTATTGGCGGACTAATACTACAGCTGGTTGACCGCCAAGTGCAAGCGAAAACATGTTGAGGTCGGCTCGTAAGAAACTCGTTAATCGAGGGATTGCTCGTTAACAGAAGTTTAGAATCTTATGGGAGGTAACTCGTTAATTGAAATCTCGTTAACCGAGGAGCTCGTTAACCGAGGGACCACTGTACTATTTTATTCTTTACTGCATGAATTAATTCCTATAAATGTTTTGAAGCTTCTGTTGGGCAAGAATCTGGTGACTTATATCTGCATATACCTGTACCCCACAAGGTTGGACTAAGTGAGGAAGAGAAGGGACAAGTTCTGGGATGAGTTGATGCAAGCAGTACCTGAGATAGGTCAAAGGAAAATTATTGTTGGAAGTCCTCGATACACGGCACCACTGTACATGGAATTTCTCACTTATGGAAATTGTATTTTAGTACCCAGGTTCATCATACTGTACAGCCAAAAATTCCACCGTTATAGAAAGTTTTGCGATAAAGGTTACTATATAATATGCCCTGCAAATAAAAACAAACAAACATAAAATAAAAAAGCATCCAAACTTCATTCAAAATTAATTCAACAATAAATAAACAAAGAAGTACCCTAAGTCAAAATTACCATTAGTACATACAGTAAAAGTCCAAAAATCCGGATGCCAGGAATCCAGACCACCCGAGAATCCGGACTTTTCGAAAACTCAAACTTTTTAAATTTAGCGGGCTTTTGTGGGTTATGTTAATGAATGGAGTTGCTTTAAAAAATTAATTTACATAATTCTAATAATAAAAGTAATTGTAAATTATAGGTAGCTAATTTTGTTAGTTTTGTAATTAGCTTGAACTGAAATGTAAAATTTGAGGCACTATAAATCTTTTGTGTGTATGTGTGCATGCGTGAATGCCACAGCTGCACAGGGACAACAAACGACCACACGATCGACACTTTAAAACAAGCAATCAAACTGTGACAACGTATGTAATTTTGAGTCCTACTCTTTCCATGTACAGAGTACAAGCCCATAATAATGGCCCCTAAAGTAGATAAACTTCATTGTGTGAAGAGAAAGAAGAACACATTGAAATTGAGTGACAAACTTGAAATAATTAAGAAACTAGAATGTAATGTGAGCAATGCTGTTCTAATGGAAACATACATTGGAAAGTCTACAATTTATGATATAAAAGAGGCAAAGAATAAAATTCTAGAATTCACAGCTTCTTCTGAGCCTTACATTAAAATTGCTGAAAGAAAAAGTTTACATTGGCCCAAATTAAAAAATCTTGGATAAAGTGTTGCACGAATGGTTTTTGTTAAAACGATCAGAAGGTATGGCAATTTCTGGACCGATGCTTATTGCCAAAGCAAAGTCTTTTAAGGAGCAAATGAACATTGAATCAGAGTGCACATTTAGTGATGGATGGCTTAGGAATTTCAAGACTTGTCATGGTATTAGACAGTTTGTTTACATTTTTGTCGTGTTGACTTTATTTTTCTTTAAAACTGCTCGTTTTGAAAAATGAAGCATGCTTTATTTGCTAATGAATAAACTATCAAAATGTACCTGTTCATCTCTTCTTTATTCCTCCTTAAATTTTAATTTTAAAAGTACTGCCTGAGAATCTGGAAAATCCGAAAATCCGGACCGACCCAATCCCCAAGCAGTCCGGATTTTTGGACTTCTACTGTACTTACTGTACTGTACCACCATCATCACTGCATGTCATCTACCCTGAGTTTGTTTACAAGAATAAAAGTTCAGTGAACCATACCTACTGTGACCAAAGCCCTTAAAGTGGTAATAAGACATTAATTCATTTACTGATATTAACTTGACTATAATTGTTTATTCTTTTTCATAATAAAGTGAGATTATTATTTGTATTGTATATTTAGGATGGTAAATGTAAACACACGTTCCTGTTATTGAGGTCTAGGAAGTGAACAGGCAGTTACTATCATTCTGAAATCCCAATTTTATGTAAATGGAACACACACAGAGAGTGAGTGAGTGGGTGGGTGTGTGTGTGTGTGAGAGATGTTGCTTTACCCTTAAATGATGGCGAGATTTCTACATGGACATACTATTTCCTGTGATGGGGAAAGATGCGAGTTTAAAAAAGGTCGTGTAAGTAAACTTAATAATAAATTTTAAAATATATCCAGAAATTCAGGCAGAGTTTGGGTGCTTTATCGGGGAAAAGTGGGGGGTGGAAGAGGTTTTGCCCAGTACCAATTGACCTTTTAACATGTAAACTATGTTCATCACTTTTGCGGAACAAAAGTGATGAGCCTACAGTACTGTATATAATTTGAAATTTCCACTGAGAATAAAAAGATAAGTAGTATTTGGAACAGGTGTATTGTAGTTTGCTGAATACTGGTAAGAGTTAAGTTCTGCCATGGGACCATGTTTAAAAGCATAAAATATTACTTTTTAAATAGATATATGCCTACACACAGTAACAGCCCTCACCTTACACCAAGTGCACTTGGTTGACTAGACTGCATTTTTGTTTCTTGATGACCATCTCGATGTCTTAGGTCAAATCTGCCATCCAACATGGCCTGAGAGCAAGGGGTACCTCCAGTAGGATCTTCTTGCTCAGTATAATCTGATTGATTATGGTGGTCTGGGCGGATGTGATCATATCTGTTAATTCAGGATGTATATATTAAACATTTGGTAATCACTGAAATGTCACACATACCTTATCATAGGTAATTTCACTCAAGTAAGGACATTAAATAAGACATAATAGATAAACACACACACACACTAACAACTATTAAAGCATTTTCAAAATTTCAACTGCAGCAGGTACTGTACTGAACTCTTTAATGCTTTAACTGGCTAAAGCATTATGCATGATTTCATAATCTGCATAATTTTTAAGCTAATTTGCCCAATTTCAATTTAATGAAAATAAAAGTATTTTCACAAAGTTAGAAAAAACTCAAGACACAAATAATCTTTACCAAACACATACATAATTAAAAAATTCATATAAATAATATTCATAAATATTCATTAAATTTGTGGTAAGGAATTGTAAACTAATTTTTAACAACAAAAGAACATGAAGGGACAAATTCCTTACAAACATACAGAATGCTTGCCTTTAAGGAGGAGATAAAGGAATTCAAGAGAAAAATACAGTACTACAGTTTAGTTAACACAGTATAACCTTTTCTTTTCTTTTTAAACCTCTTTCTGTTCTTATTTTTTCGGCCCCCAGGCCCCGTTGTGGGTCGTTCAACCTGTGCCCGGGTAGGCTAATTCCCGTATGTATGTATGCACTGTATGTATGTATGTATGTATTAGCAGGAACAATTGGTGCAGCGCACTTCCGGGGATGAGAGATTTCCGGCTAACCAGACGACTTTCTCAAACCCGGAAAATCACCCATCCCCGGAAATATTTCCGGTTAATAGAAAAAACTTTCCAAGTGTCTGAACTATGCATCTTGCACAGACAAACACCAGCCCACATCCTCAGAATGTTTCTGTGTGCTGGGGAGTTTTCCAAGTCTAAAGGAAAATTCAACATGATATGGTCATGAATGAAGCTGTGTGTTACAGCAAAGACTGGGTGGGGGGTTTCCACTCCATTAGAGCTGTGGGGGATTAGTGGGTCTCATTTAGCTGACCTGACCTGACACAATGTCAAGTGGAGGTAGGGTGGGATATTAATGCTCTCATATTACTGACCTGATACAATGTCAGGTCACCCACTGTTGGGTGGGGGATTAGGACCTGAAGATGTCTTGAATTAACAGGAAGGCTAAAATACAGTATTTTTTATACCCGGTACTTACACTTATCACATTGTATTCCTTCAACATAACGTTACATAAAATTTTAAAATGTGTAATGAGAAAGCTGAAAGGTGTGGGTGACAAGAGCGATGGAGTGGAAAGGAGTGGTAACATGCACCAGTATTGCCAGGCGCTATGCTCAACAGCCGATCTTTTAATTCACCACCATGTAGTTAACCACGCATAAATTTATGTCATACAATATGGGGGTGTGTGGGTTGTGTTAGGGTGTCTGGGGGTGGTGTTGTGGTATTACCGTATTTGCCGGCATATAAGACGCACCCCTATTTTACAAGGATATTTTGTGCAATTTTTTTTTTAAGTACGTTTTGCCATACAATTATTGAAAGTGATTTTAAAGTGGTTTTGTTGGGGGAAACATATGATTTTGTGCATGTAAATACAATGTATACTGGAATCAAGTAGGAAATCATATACAGTACAGTATAGTAATATTATACTAACCCAACTCTACCTCTGGTCAGAGAATTACCGACAGGATGTGAAACTCGTATTTTTGTCTGTGATGTTTTGTGTTGCCATGATCGGCCACCAGGGTGTAGCACCATCGCTATTGTTTTGGCGTCATCGACTCATTGCAAATGGCTGACTGGCGGCTGAACTTTCTGTTAACATTTCTTCATCTTTCTAGGAGCATTTTTCATTTAGATAATAAACAAATATTTCTTAAAAGTAATACAGTCCTTAAATGATGGAAGACGTGTATCTTGTGTGGGTTACGTATGCTGAGGAAGGAGGTACAGTGAGATGTTGTGAGCTTCCCTCTGCCGTTAAGCCATTATTTACGTCTTCAGCAAATTTGCCGTAAGCTTGTGATAATAGATTGTGAGAATTGGCTTGTTTTTCGGTACACCTAGACCCCGACTTACGACGGGGTTAGGGACCCAAATCCAGGTCGTAAGTCCGACATAGATAAAAAAATTATTATTATTATTTTTTTTTTAAATAAATAATCTACAATGAAATACAGTACAGTAAAAGTAATGAATAATGAGGAATGGATACAGTACAGTGAAAGTAATAAATAATAAGGAATGTTTACAGTGTGACTGAGCACTTACCTTTAATGTAGTCAGCTGAATGCACATGGGGCCCCCATAATTTTCTAATTATACATGGAGACTACATTAACTGGAAACGTTTCGGTATAGAAAATGCGTGTCATTTAAAAATTTTTTTTTTTTTTTTATCTATATCTGAGGCGGTCGTAAGTCCCGACGGTCGTAAGTCCACGTAGTCGTAAGTCGGGGTCTAGGTGTATTTTATTATTAGTAATATTATTAGTAACACAAGTTTTGTGCTTAGTGGACTACTGCTCGTCCCAGACTCCCTAACTAGGCACCTCCGCCTATGGAGCTTGGCCTCCCATCCATAAAACGGGTGCATTAGATGCAGGGTAATTTGTGATGCATTAAGAAATAAATAAAAATGTGTCTTATACACCAGCAAATACGGTAATTAATAAATAAGCAATATTGCATCGTCAATGACAGTCGTTTGATGAATAATAGCGTACTACAATTGTCAGTACTATTCATCAAACTACTGTACTGTACTGTCATTAACAATACAATATTTATTATTATTATTATTTTTTTTTTTTTTTTATTTATTTATTTTTTTACAAGGATTAGCCCACCCGGGCACGGGTCAATGACCCACATCAGGGCCTGGGGGGCAAAAATATAATAATAATAATAACAATAATAATAATAATAATAATAATAATAATAATAATAATAATAACAATAATAACTACTGTACTAACAAAATCTAATAAAAAAATAAAATAAAATATTACAGTATACTACTACTACTAATAATAATACAGTAATATTAATATTAATAATAAAATTTAAAAAAAATCAATATTAAGAAACGATGTACTGTATGCATGTTGTGTTGTCAAAGTAAGAGAAACAATTGAGACCCTGCAACCGTGTGTAAATGAGGCAGAAAGTCACATCAGCAACCTGGGACTTGGTCACAATTTTTGTTATGCCTTATAACAGCAGGTTCTACCATTAGACAACACATTATGCTTCCAATATCTTCCCAGGCGGTAGCACCTCCCTGTGTGGGAGGCTTAAATGCTGTGTTGTAGGTTAATTGTGTCCTATGTACAGTACTGCACAACAAACTGCACAAAAAACAGTAGCGAGCAACAGATGAACCTTGTAGGGGGGCTGGTGACAAAGAATTATGCACTAAGCTTGCCCTGAGGCTAGCCTGAGGTGTATCTACAAGATACATTAGCCAATTACAGATGTCCCAAGAGGTCACATGACAGCATTAGCCAATCACAGCGCGTGAGCCTCCGACCAAGTTATCCCGAGCGTCTCAGCTTCCTGCCACCCACGCACAGAGGACCCATGAAGCAATAGTTTGTAATTTTTCTATACATGTCATAGTACAGTATTTAATATTTTATATTATAAATGACAAAGCATACACCATAAGTGGCTGATCATACGAGAATATATAATAATAAATGTTGGAGGTGTGTGTATTGCTGTATCGGATTAAAAGCTAGGGCCCTTTTCTCGAAATTTATAAAATACATTCATGAAAATGAATGGAAATTAGAAATAACAGATTTATAAATTGCAAAAGGTTGGATGGTCCATCATTATTATTATTTTTTTATAAATACTGTGTTTGTACGTATATACGAATAATTCCCTGAAAATCTTTTGATTTTAAACCGTATTACTCATTAATGAGTCATCCATGCCACAAGTTGACTTGTGCTTCATGAACTACAGTCTCTCCTCGATTTACGATGGGGTTCCGTCCTGACGACCAGGTAGCAAGTCGAAAATAATACATAGAAATTCTAAAATGGGTGTCTCTTTTTCTTCTCAGCACCACGAGAACTCTCACTTTTACGCTTGCCAGCCATTTTAAAGGGAATTACAAATGAAAATTTTGTCAGTACACAGTGCGATCACTAACGTCGGGACTCGAAAATAAGTAATGTGAAAAATATTTTAAACGACCATGGCCGCCGTATGTCCGGGTTATCGTAAGTCAAATGTGTCGAAAGTCGAGGAGAAACTGTATACACGTTTGTGTAGTGATCTCTTGGTGAAGGAGGGGAGGGTGCAGTCGCTATCTCCTACAATACCATATGGACAGGACTGATTTCCGTCAGCTTCCAGTTCCCATTTAGTATTGCATTTTTTCTCTATTACTAAAGATGTTATATTAATCATGATGAACCATAAACCATAAGAAGCCAATCATATGAAAATATAATACTGAATCAATAAATAAACCTGACGAATGTGGCAACACCTGATCAGCCCCAGCCTGCCTACATACTAATGTGTCTTAGTTCTCGGTAGGCCTACAGCAAATCTGATTAGACCACTGTACAGTATTCAGTAAGTGGTTCATTTCATAAGATTTTTTTTTAACAATCTCCCCCCCCCCCTTTTTAATAGTATTTCTGGTGACCAGAGCATCTCAGAGTCCAAAAAAACAAATTCCAATATATTGAAGTCCCATTTATCGAGGTGTTACTGTATGTAATTTTCTTCGTTTATTTTTACTCTGTTACATACACACATCATCCTACATACATATTCTGAAAAAGGTAAAAGAAATAATTGTCCTAAGGTGCAAACACAACGGGAATATACTGTACATTTCTTTGCACATAAGTTAGCTGGCTCAGTGAGAGAGGAGTGGAGGGTGCAGAGCGTAGGAGGTGAGTGTTGCGAGGGAATCGGTGTCCCAGCTGGTCTTCGTTACGATGGTAAAACGGAGTACAATACAGCTCCTCCCCGACTTACGACCTGCCTTAATCGTACCAAAAATTTGTCCAATTACGTATTTTTGAGTTCCAACGTCAGTGTACTGACAAAATTTTCGTTTGTAATTCACTTCAAAATGGCTGGCAAGCTTAAAAGTGAGAGTTTTGTGGTGCTGAGAACAAAAAGAGACACCCATTTCAGATTTTCTATGTACATGTATTATTTAATCATTTTTGACTTACGACCAATTCGACTTACGATCTGGATTTGGGTCCCTAACCCCATCGTAAGTCGGGGAGCAGCTGTATATGCAAATGGCAACTGCGTTAAACTTTAATTTGGATTTTATTTACTGATTTGACAATAGTGTACAGTATTTTTTGTTGGTATTATTCTTATTTATTCCTCACATTTCCTGGTACAGAGTACTGCACTATATATTAGTTTACGAAAACTATGGCTACAGGAGGAAAATACACACAAATTTTTCCTACATACTCCCTGCTAAAATGGGGGTTCGTCTTATATGCCACAAAATACAGTACTGTATTTTTGGAGTTTTTTTATATAATTATTTATCGTTTTTATACATTTACTACATTCACCGGAAGATACGGACAATCGGCTTTTTCAGACAGGTGATCCCACTTTTTAGTCTGGATCTTCAGGGTTTACAGTACAGCTACTCCTCGACTTACGACATACTCGACCTACGACCACCCGGACATACGACCGCCTCAGTCGTACCAAAATTTTGTCAAATTACGTATTTTCGAGTCCCAACGTTAGTGATTGCGCTGTGTACTGACAAAATTTTCGTTTGTAATCCACTTTAAAATGGCTGGCATGCTTAAAAGTGAGATTTTTGTGGTGCTGAGAAGAGAGAGAGACCCATTTTAGATTTTCTATGTATTATTTAAGCATTTTCGACTTAGGCCTGGATTTGGGTCCCTAACCCCGTCATAAGTCGAGGAGCAGCTGTATAGTACAGGCATTCCTTGAGATACGAATGTGTTAGGTTCCAAAAAACATTTGTTAAGTGAATTTACAAATCTTGAATAAAAGAACATTCACTATGGGAAAAATAGGGTCCAATTCCCCAATGACAAAAATACCCCAATATCCGAGGTTAAGAATCAAGAGAATTTTCTGAAAATGTCTTAAATAAAGATGAAAGTTAAAGTATTTTTGGGGGGACCTGACCTGACTCAATGTCAGGTAGAGTTAGGGTGGGGTGGGGGATTAGTGGTCTCATATTACTGACCTGATGGAATGTCAGGTCACCCTTTCTTGGGCAGGGGATTAGTGGGTCTCATGACTTGAAGATGTCTTGAGTAAACAAGAAAGCTAAAGTATTTTTAGGGAGATTGTAATAAGTATAAGTAAAAATGAGCAAAGTTTATCCATTCAACATTACATTACATAACATTTTAAAATATGAAGTGAGAGAGCAGAAAGGTGTGGGTGATTAGAGAGATGGAGTGGAAAGGAGTGGTAACATGCACCAGTGTTTGTCAAGCGGTAAGCTTCTCAACAGCTGATCTTTTAATTCGCCTCCATGTACCGTTAGCCACACAACAAGACCCTCACTGGATACTTATTGTCTTAATTCCCATTTGTGTGTGTGTGTGTGTGTGTGTGTGTGTGTGTGTGTGTGTGTGTTTTTTTTTTTTTGAGCTTGCCAAGCACATTGTAGGATTTGAAGAGGTTGATGAAGAATTTGTTCAGGAGTCAGGTGGTGAAGTGACATGCCAAGACACTTACACAACACAAGCATTAACAGCACTACTAAACCATTGTCTTATAACATTTTACATTATAATTTGTATTTAAAAATTAATTGATACATGGTGGCTCGACTGGGCTACATTTGCACTTAGACAACTGATCAATGAATAAACCAGGGCACATGGAAACTCATTATACACGAGTGATGTCACGAACCTTTGAAACTGCAACCACAACTTCTGAGCAACCACATAAATTATCACAACATTTACTCAAATGTACTAAAACTATTATGTCTGGTGCAATATAAGGGATTTTTATACAGTTGGTCCTCATATTACGCGGTTAATGTAACCCGGAGGGTACCGCGGAAAGTGAGAAACGCGTAAAGTGAATAACATAACATATGGGATTAATTGAAATGGAGTCCGGGCCGACCCCCAAACTCCACTTTTTGACGACACACAACTATGTTGTAGTAAAAATATTATCTTAACTTTATGATGGCATGCACACACAATTAATAATTAAGAGAAATATCAATAATATTAGGTTTTTTATCTCCTGAGCCACCCACTCTTTCTTCTCATGAGCCACCCATTCTTTATTCTCCTTAGCCACTCACTTTTTCTTCTCCAATGCCACCCACTCTTTTTTCTCCTGAGACACCCACTCTTCTGTTTCATAAGCCACCCACTTTCTTACCCTGAGCCACCCACTTTTTCTTCTCCTGAGCACACCCACTTTTCTTCTCCTAAGTCACCCACTCTTTTGGCTCCAGAGCCACCCACTCTTTATTCTCCTGAGCCACCCACTTTCTTCTCCTGAGTTACCCACTCTTTTGTCTCCGGAGCCACCCACTCTTCTGTCTCAGGAGCCACCCACTCTCTCTCATGAGCCATCCATTCTTTTTTCTCCTGAGCCACCCACTCCTTCTCCTGAGCCACCCACTCTTTTGTCTTATGAGCAACCAACTCTTGTCTTTTGAGCCACCCACTCTTTCTTCTCCTCAGCTACCCACTTTTCCTTCTCCCGAGCCACCCCTTTTCTCTCATGAGCCACCCACTTTCTCACTGAGCCACCCACTCTTCTCCTGAGCCACCCACTCTTTTTGTCTCCGGCCACTCACTCTTTCTTCTCCTCAGCTACCCACTTTTCCTTCTCCCGAGCCACCCCTTTTCTCTCATGAGCCACCCACTCTTCTACTGAGCCACCCACTTTTTCTCCTGAGCCACCCACTCTTTTTGTCTCCAGAGCCACTCACTCTTTCTTCTCTGAGCCACCCACTTTTCCTTCTCCTGAGCCACCCCTTTCTTTCATGAGCTATCCACTCTTCTACTGAGCCACCCCACCCTTTTGTCTCACGAGCCATCTACTTCACCACCATGAGCCACACACTTTTCTCCTGAGCCACCCACTTTTTCTCCTGAGCCACCCACATTTTCTTCTCATGAACCACCCACTTTCTTCTCCTGAGTCACCCACTCGTTCTTCTCCTGAGCCACCCACTCGTTCTTCTGGGCCACCCATTTCTTCTCCTGAGCCACCCACTCTTTCTTCTCCTGAGCCACCCACTCTTTATTCTCCAAAGCCACCACTCTTTTCTCCAGAGCCACCCACTCTTCTTTCTCCAGAGCCACCCACTCTTCTTTTTCCTGAGCCATCCACTCTTCTTTCTCCTGACCCACCCACTCGTTCTTCTCCTGAGCCACCCACTCTTTCTTCTCCAAAGCCAAACACTCTTCTGTTTCATGAGTCACCCATTCTTTTGTCTCATGGGCCACCCATTATTTTGTCTCATGAGCCACCCATTCTTTCTTCCCCTGGCCACCCAATTTTTTGTGTCATGAACGACCCATTCTTTCTTGTCATGAACCACTCACTCTCTTCTCATGAGCGATCCAATCTTTTGTCTCATTAGAAATCCATTCTTGTAGCCTGTAGTCCTGTAGTATATATATACAGAACTGTAAACAAAAGGCATGTCTCGGTAGGCCAGTCCACCCCTGCCCCAGAACCTCACAACGGACATACACAGCTGGTGTAAACTGTCATAAGATAAAATGAACAAACCACCATGAATTAGGCAGTGCTGAGTTATCAAGGTCCTGCATACCAACTCACCACCCATTCACAAACTAAGTAATTAAGTACAGTTTTGTAGATGCAAACATTTCCAAGATGAGAAATCACTCCTGCCAACAATAAAGACTGTGACCATTGCCAAACTGCAAGAAAAGAGCTAAAAGCAATACTGTACAGCACACCCTTACAATTCATGGATTTTTAATTTGCTGCCTTCGATTATTCGTCGAAGACACCCTGGATATACCCAAGAATGTCTGTGGTAGTTTTAAGTTGGCGGCATGTTCTCAGCCGAGACGGGGAGCACACTAGTTTGTGGCGTCCCATAAGTTGTCTGTCTTGTCCCAGGCTGGCCCACGCACTCACTCCGCCTCAGTCCGGGATGAACATTTGTCCGTCTCGTACGTGTACTACTCTCCTCCCTTAACAACTGTGCTTGTGATGGATCCCAAACGCCCTCAACCACCTTCATCCAGCTGCGATAAGGCGCCCAAACAAGTGAAGAGAGAAAAGGTCGTAACCCTACTGAAGAAAAAGCAACTGCTGGACAAACTTTGGGAGTGGCCAAAGCTTTGTCGCGTGTGGCCGAGAGTATGGCATCAATGAGTCAACTGTCCGCTACATCAAGAAGAAAGAGAGGGATATTTGTAATACCGTTGCCCTAAGTGCCCCGTCTTCTGCCCAAGAAGTCACTAATATGAGGGATACAGCTATGGTGAAGATGGAGAAAGCCCTTAACATCTGGATTGAGGACTTTAACCGACACCACATCCCTCTCAGCCAAAAGTTTATCCGTGACAAAGCCAAGGTCCTGTCTGACTGATTCCATGCTGAGGAAGGCAGTGAAGGGGAAGTGAGTGGTGAGGGTGGTGTTAGTGGTGAAGGTGGCGCTAGTGGTGAAGGTGGTGCTAGTGGTGAAGGTGGTGCTAGGGCTGGTGGTTTTGGTGATACCTCAAAGAAAGGTTTTAATGCCAGTAAGGGGCGATTTGAGAACTTCAAGAAGCACTACAATCTGCACAACTTAAGGATCACTGGGAGAAGGGTTATAAGCTGGAGCAGGCTTTCAATGCTGATGAGACTGGCTTGTGGTGGAAGAAGATTCCAGCCAGGTCGTTCATTTCCAGGGAAGATAGGACTCTGATTACGACATGGACAACCCTACTCCTGCCGTTCCCAGTTCTGACCTCCCTCCGCTTTCCCCTGCCTCCTCTTCCGAGACAGATATGGAGCACTTGTAACTCCCCTGCCTTCATCTTCATCACAATTCATCATATTCATCATGATATTCATCAGTAGCAGGGGAGAAAGGAAAAGCCTCTACACAAACAGTCAGCACGTAATGGTGTGTTAATTGCTTTTTTTTATGTACCCCAGTACTTAAAATAATGGGACAAAAATTGAAAAAAAATTAAGACTTTTTTTTACATACAAAAAATTTACCCCCCTCCCGTCAGCAAATGATATTCGCAGACACGGCAATTCGCGGACATTTTCAGACCCAAGTCCCACGAATTTTAAGTTTTTTTTTTTTTTTTTTTCCAGGAATTAGCCCACCCGGTCACAGGTCAAACAACCCACAACGGGGCTGGGGGCGAAAAAACAAAGAAATTGAAAATAGAGAAGAAAAAGGTTATACTGTATATTAATAGAAAAAATTCATCATTAGCACCCTAGGATTACCTGCACGTTCTCCCATAGAAGCATGTTCCTCTCAGGTAATATCGACACACCATTGAAGGGCGTGCTGCATCTCGACTGTGGGAAAAACGACACCGCTCTCCCTCCCGACAAGCACCATTTATAAAATATCTGAAAAAGAGGAAAAAGAGTATCAATTTTATATCTGCATTAAACTACTTGCCATGCAACATTTTTAAAGAGTCTGAAGTAAGCTATATCATAAAACTAAATCTTAACATATTCCTGTACAATATCAGGGGCAGATCCATGAATTTTTGAAGAAAGGAGGAAGGGCAGACCTGCTCAGATGGTTGAGGTAACTTATGGCAAGTACTGTACTACACAGTGAGCCAGAGTTGTCAAGTAAGGAAGTAAATTTACTCGAGTACAGTACTGTATTCAAGTAAATTTTGGGGGTAGATAGGACAGATAAGACACAGCCATATAAGACGTGCCTCCCGTTTTAGCAGGGAGTACTTAGGAAAAAAAATTTATATGTAGTTTCCTCCTATAGCCATAGTTTTCTTAAAACAATATATATACAGTACAGGTACAGTGAACCCTCACTTTACGCAGTCAATTGAACCCACGGTGGCCCGCGTAAAGTGAGAAACGCGTAAAGTGAACAACATAACATATGGGATTAATTGAAATAGAGACCAGGCCGACCCCCAAACTCCACTTTTTCAGACACAATACCTACGTTGTAATAAAAATAACTTCTTAATTTTATGATGGTATGCACACACAATTAATAATTAAGAGAAATATAAATAATATTAGGTTTTTTAACACTTACAATAGTAGAAAAGATGGCTGGGCATACGGGGATGGGGGTTTGGTTCCGAGGCAGAGGGCAGATTATTGGCCCTCACCTTTATCACTTGTATCAATTGTATCACTATCCACCACAGAGGCTTGCAGGGCCTCTTTCTCAAACCCCTCAAAGTCCATATAAGTCCATATCCTCACTATCATTATCACTATCACTGACTTGGGCCGGCTGTGGTGTGTGGCAGGTGAAGAACTCGGTAATGTTTTGATGACTGGGCAACCTTGTGCGCACCCTGCTCGCGCTGCTCTCCGCGTAAAAGAGTACACACACCGCGGAAAGTGAGCATTCCGGTTTCGGCAGGGTACCGCGTAAACGTGGAAACGCGTAAAGTGGGACCGCGTAAAGCAAGGGTTGACTGTATACAGTACAGTACCAGTAAATGTGAAGAATAAATAAAAATAATACCAATAAATAAGTTTCAACAAAAAATACCGTATTGCCAAACCAGTAAATACAGGTACTCCCCGACTTACGACCGACTCGACTTACGTCCACCCGCACTTACGACCTGCCTCAGTCATACCAAAATGTGGTCAAATTATGTATTTTTGAGTCCCAAAGTCAGTACACAGACAAAATTTTCATCTGTAATTCACTTTAAAATGGCTGGCAAGCTTAAAAGTGAGTGTTTTGTGGTGCGGAGAAGAAAAAGAGACTCAATTTTTTATTTAAGCATTTCCGACTTGCGACCATTTCGACTTACGACCTGGATATCGTCCCTAACCCCGTCGTAAGTCGGGGAGTACCTGTAAGTGCCAAATGAAAGTTTAACAGTCACCATTGGCATATACCTGGACACCCTGTTCACCATAGCATCATAGATCCTAACTCCGCCTATTCCCTAGGAACGCTCCCTCTCCCTACCAACTGCTAGGCCATCCTCCCGCTCCCTCACTGAGCCAGTTAACTCATGTGCAAATAAATGCATATTCCCTTATGTTTGCCCTTAGGACAATTATTTCTTCACAATATGTATGTAGGACAGTGTGTGCATGTAACTGAGTAAAAATAAATGAAGAAAGTTACGTACAGTAAACGGTATCTACCCGAAAATACGAGTTGAAAAACAACTATAACACCTCACAGCTTGGCCCAGTAGCCTGGTGGTTACAGTGACAAGTCTAATCTGGCTACAATGCCGTCAGCAATGATAACAGATGCAAATGTGAAAAGAAAGTTATTTTGAAATCTTCATTTGTATCAGGTACCTGTATTTGTAGATTGAAAAAAAATGTTGCAGAAATGGCATTAATAGACTGTAAGAGTTCAGAAATGGTTATTGCTTAGCCACCTCTGAAGAGTTAGGTGTCTACAGTACGGATGTTAATCGTCTCAGGTTATCATCATCAATACAGTACTGTAGTTACAAATTGAGCTTTTATATTTAAAATAATTATTTTTTAATTAAAAATAATAATTACGTGCTTAAATAAGCAATATTTTTAATTCTGGAGTTGGGTGAGGTAGAATTTAGCCTAGTGGAGACAGCAACTGGGGGGATTCATTAGATTACGGGAGACCGCAACCTCACAAATTGGATTAATGAAAATATTCAGTTGTTGTTCTTACCCCCTAATGTCACCTCTCTTATTCAACCTTTGGATCAGGGATCCATTGCCTTATTCAAACGAATGTATTTGAAGACAACAATGAAGCAAATGGCAAATGTAATGAGTTCTGACCAAGAACTGACTATCCAGCAATTCTCAGTCGTACCAAAATTTGTCAAATTACATATTTTCGAGTCCCAACGTTAGCAATTACGCTGTGTACTGACAAAATTTTCATTTGTAATCCACTTTAAAATGGCTGGCAAGCTTAAAAGTGAGAGTTTTGTGGTGCTGAGAAGAAAAAGAGACACCCATATTAGATTTTCTATGTACAGTGGGGTATGCTATAACGAACGGATCCTACTACGAATATTCCTATAACGAACGGTTTTACCTATAAAATTGAGAATGCTATAACGAACGAAACTCCTACAATGCACATTATTTAAAAAACATTTTTTTTTTACTAATTTATTGTTTTTTTATTACAAGTATTAATGATATTGGTTATTTCAGGGGTTTAGATGCATATTTATGCACTTTTTTACAATTTTTACAATTTTATATTATATTTTTCAGTGTTAAGTGGTTGTATTTGGTGGCCTGGAACGGATTAATCCTATAACGAACGAATGCTATAACGAACAAGGTTCTAGAACCAATTAGATTCGTTATAGCATACCCCACTGTATTATTTAACCATTTTCGACTTACGACCTGGATTTGGGTCCCTATCCCCGTCGTAAGTCGAGGAGCACCTGTATATAAAGTTATAAACCATGCATTTACCTACAAAAACATCATAAGAAACATTGTATCATTACTAGAGAGAATGAAATATTATTCTAACAAACACCAATTGACAACTACAGGTACTCCCCGACTTACAACGGGGTTAGGGACCAACATCCAGGTCGTAAGTCGAAATGGTCGTAAGTTGGAAATGCTTAAATAACACATAGAAAATAAAAAATTTGGGTCTTTTTTTCTTCTCAGCACCACAAAACACTCACTTTTAAGCTTGCCAGCCATTTTAAAGTGAATTACAGATGAAAAATTTGTCTGTGTACTGACTTTGGGACTCAAAAATACAGTACAGTGACCCCTCGGTTAACGAACTCAATCCGTTCCAGAAGGTCGTTCGTTAACCGAAAAGTTCGTTAACCGAAACCATTGTTTCAATGGGTTTTTGGGTAATTGGTTCCAGCTCACCGAAAATTTCCTAAATTCATCAAAAATGGTAGAAAAGTTCACTTACTTTGAGGTGTGTATGTAGAAGGCTCCTGGATGATGATGATGATGGGATTTAGAATGGGGATGGAGGAGAAGGAAGAAGAGAAGGCATTGGGATGGAAGAGAAGTCACCCGATGGCGCCATTTCACCCATAAAATTTTAGCTCTCTTGGTGTAATTCAAGATTATTTTCTTTAAATCAACACTGCACTGCATTATATATTGTCAATATGTAAAATATATTTTAAAATGACCAATAATTTGCTTGGAAACACAGAAAAAGAGCATTTAGTTGAAGAGAGTCTCAAGCAAGATGTTACCTCCAGTGAAAACAGAGAGAGACTAACGCCTGTTTGCTGTGTTAAGAGGCTGGATGCCGTGCATTAAACTAGTCAATTTACCTTCAATTATGTTCAATAATTGTTAAAATGACTAAAAAATTGAATATTAAACTTTTAAAATTATTGAATAGTATAAACTTCTTGATATTTACTAAAATAGTAAGGAATTTAAGCCCTAGAACCGATTAATGTATTGGCGGACTGATACTAAAGCTGGTTGCCCGGTCAGTGCAAGCGAAAACATGTTGAGGTCGGTTCGTAAGAAATTCGTTAACCGACTTTTTGTTCGTTAACCGAATTGAAGATCCTTATGGAAGGCAGTTCGTTGACCGAAATTTCGTTAACCGAGGCGTTCGTTAAACGAGGGGTCACTGTACATAATTTGACCACATTTTGGTATGACTGAGGCAGGTCGAAATTCTCACGAACAACACGTTTTGTTGTGAGCATCAGCTGGTCAGCTGATGGGCTAGTCTGCCAATTCAGTAAACTGTATTCTATGTTTACATTCGTTTCCAGTGGAGTAAATATCAAGAAAGTTGTGCTCTTTAATATTTGTGCATTTTTTATATTAAAATTATTCGTCATTTAAAAATTTAGTTAACATTTGATAATATATGTAGTACAGGGAACTAGTTTTTTGTGCGCTCATCAGCCGCTTGACTCAGCCACCAGGCATCAGTTTGGCTTTGTTGACAGTGGAGTGAACATCAATTTTGTTGGTGTCTTGAATATTTTTGCATTTTTACATTAAAATTATTGGTCATTCTGAAATTTAGTTAACATATTGATAATATATAGCGCAGTGCAGTGTTGATTTAAATAAAATAATCTTGAATTACACCTTGTGAACTTAAAATTTTATTGGTGAAATTACTGCATCAAGCATGGGTCCCCTGAAAGGTGATTTCTCCTCCATCCCCACTTCATTCTCTTCTTCCTTCTCCTCCACCCCTACTTCTAATTCCCATCATCATCATCAACCAGGAACCTTCTACATACACACCTCAAAGTAAGTGTACTTTACTGCATTTTTTTTTACTATGTATGTACTTTTCTGTGAGCTGGAACCAATTACCCAATATCCCATTGAAACAATGGATTCGGTTAATGAAATTTTCGTTTAACAAACGACTTCGTGGAACAAATAGTGTTCGTTAACCGAGGGACCACTGTATAGCGATTCCAAAGGATCTCTAAACACCCTTTTCTCTGGAGTGCACGGTCATGAGCTAAAGCAATTATTAGTTACATCTTCACGCTCACTAGTTGTGCTTGAATTACTGTACACCTGGCAGCTCTTTGTTTTGAGACAGTTTGTATAGAAGAGAAAACAGGAGTTTTTTCCACCTAGTGGAAGCTTGCGGGTGCACGGTGGCCACCGTAACTTTTGCTGTATGATAAGTTGGGTTACAGTCACCATAAACTGTTAGTGAATCACCCGTTCAACCTTAAGGTTGATCATAAAGGGCAGTATTAAAGATCGTTTAGCTTGAGATCTCCCTATGGGGATTGCCCACTTTAACATTCAAGAAGCGTAGTGAATCCTCAAGGCAGGAGCAATGCTCACGGATATTACTGGAATTTTTATGAGAAGGAGGAGGGAGCCCTAAGCAAGCCCTATGGATAAATCATAGTTGACTGTAATTTAATTGCAATTACAAATATGTTGCAATGCTTCTTGTATTGTCAAAAAAATAATTATCATACATTTTGATGAATTTCTTTGATGGACAAGGATGGATATATACATCGTTAAGACATTCATACTCAACCCCCAAAATTTGATGTCACCTTTGTTTACCAAAAATCAAACTGCCAAATTTGAATCCCATTAATGAATCTAGTGTGAACATAGAGGAAGGTCTTACTATAGAAATATCCCATCAAATTTGTTGTCTTTAGGCCAACTCTAACACACACATGTGTGAAATCACTTGCCACTAATATAGAAGATACATTTGATAATTCTATTGATTTAGTATAATTCAGTAGTACGTATCTTAATTGCCCATAACTAACATTAAGTATGGGTTGTTTGACACATTCCAGGAAGATTTCTCTTCAGTTACCAACATTTTTACTGGTGACATATTAATCAGATAGTACGTTACTGTATATCTGAGATTTATGAAATATTTCAATACTTGTAGCATATTAGCCTAGGTCTCCATGTGAACTCATTCATCACCTATACAAATTGGTAAATTTTTACAAGTTGCCCATAATGTCCCACAATATTTTTGGGTCCAGTTCTAGATATATCTCACCATTCTAAGTACCATTCATTCTAAACATTTCTGTAAAAAATGAACCATAGTTAACGTAATAGAACCTGACCTAACCAACCAAAGAAACCTACCTAACCTTACCTAACTCCCTATGCCGGGGGACGAACCCGCTATATTAAACAAAAAGTACTTATTTTGTAATCTGGTACCAATGAAATCAATATTATTGAAGCGTCATGGTATAATTTTACATTTTATGTGGACATGAGAGTATGCGCAGACAGAGTAGGCCGGTTGTAAACCAACAGACAACATGCGGTAACTCACCAGATTATGGGCAACTTGTAAAAAAAATACCACATGATTTGTACTTTGCACAATACAGTATACATGATTATTCTATTGATTCAGTATATGTTTATTTGATTTTTATTCCCCACAACTAACAGTAATTGTGATCAGCTGTTCGTATACAGCATACCAACATTCACTTTTTCCTATGTTGGCAGACCTGGAGCAAGTCCCATGATTTTGTACCACCTAAAATGCGACCAACGCCCATGGCTTGGGCAAAGCTCACCGTAAGGTTTCCTCATGAGGAAAGCCCACGTAAAACGATCTTGAATACTGTCCAGAGATTTACGGTCACGTCATTAGTGAATCTATGCCAAGTTACAAAATATTATTTTTTCAATGTTTTTCATGAAAAAAAAAAAAAAAACATGAATTTCCACTAGCAACCCACAGTTCGGTGGAATTTTCATACCAGACATGGAGCTCCATTTTTGGGTGACTTATGACACTTGTTGGGAATAATTATGATATCGGGTGATGCAGTGAAATGGCTAACCTAACATAACCATTAACCATTTCTTTTTTACGGGGATTAGCCCACCCGGGCATAGGTCAACGAGCCATATCGGGGCCTAGGGGGCGAAAAAATATGAATAGAAAGAAATTATAAATAGAAAAGAAAAAGGTTATACAGTATTAATCTACAACGCAAAGATGCCGGAAAACCAGCTTTTTAAAGTGAGACAGATTGTGTGAGAATGGAAACACAGAAGGCAGTGCATTCCACAATTTGGCTGTGTGAGGAAAGAAGGATGTACTATAACAGGTTATTCTAGTGTGACCGACATCCACAGAGTAAAGGTGGGCACCACGGGCAAGATGTGTGTTACAAGCACACGGCCTTACCGGCGGTACACGTGATGCCAAATCCATCGAACATTGCCAGTTAAAGTACCTGTAAAAGAGAGAGTGAAGCAACATTGCGGCGAAGAGAAAGGGAAGAAAGATTGTCAACTAAAGGAGGAGAGTAAATAAGATGAAATGCCTTTGATTGCACCATATCTAACAATTGGAGAGAAGAAGAACCACCCCAGATATGAGAGCAGTACTCCAAGTTAGAACGAATGAATCCCTTATATACTTGAAGCAACTGCTCAGGAGTGAAGTAGCTATGGCATCTGCAAGCATTCCCAACTTTCGGGAGGCAGGTTTAGCAATGTTGAGGATGTGTGGCTTCCATGACATATTAGACGAAATGGTGAGGCTTAGCATATCTATTTTAGAATTTGGCGTCCTGAAATGTGATTGGTGGGAGATCATCTAATTTGGATAGTGTAATTGGTAAATACTGAGTTTTATTACTATTGAATTGAACCAAGTTTCTACCTCCCCATTCGGAGATGCTGCACAGATCCGCATTGATAGCTGTAATGATATCAGCTCTAGAAACAGATCTAGTTGAGAGCTAGGGGGAATGGGAAACTGTGAAGAAGAGTGAAGAGTAGAATCTTCAGCATGAGAATGGATAGATTAGTTGTTGTGTGAAGTAAATCATTGATAAAAATGAAGGAAGAGAGTAGGTGAAAAAACAGAACCGTATGGAACACCAATATTGGCAGAGAAAGAGCGAGAGATCGATCCCTCAACAACAACTGCCATGGATCGGTTCTCAAGGAAGCTGGAGATTGGAGAACAAAGTGGGAGAGAGAAACCATAAGAGGGAAGTTTAGAAAGCAAAGACTTGTGCCATACCCAGTCAAATGCTTGGGAGATGTCGAGGGCCACGACGAAAGTTTCCCCATAATCCCTAAGAGAGAATGACCAAAGATGAGTGCAGTAGGAGAGCAGATCACCAGTCGATCTCGCCATGCAAATGCCATACTGGTGATCCAACAAAAGAGAATGGTGTTCAAGGTGACGGAGAAAATGAGATTAAGATAGTTTCAGAAATCTTAGAGAGGGATGAAGTTAGGGCAATGGAGCGATAGTTAAGAGGGATTGGACTGATCACCCTTCTTCGGGATGGGCTGAACCGAGGCATACTTCGAAGAAGGAAAAGTTTGGGTTTTGAGGCAAAGGCAAAAGAGGCAAGCAAGCACAGGGGCCAAAACTTCAGCACACTCCCTCAGAACACGAGGGGGTATTCCATCCGGTCCATGCACCTTATTCACATCCAACCTGGATAACACACCAGCAACCCTACGAGTGGAGATTATAGGAAAGTGCATAGGTTCAGTAGGAGGGATAGAGTTGGAATCGTCTTAGGTGGAGTTAAGAGAAGAATAAGATGCCAAAGAGACTGGCATTATCAGGGGGAGAGTTGGCTATAGAGTTATTAGGTCGGAAGTTTGGCGAAAGATTACCATCAAATTCGAATGAATCACACCAAAACCCATCGGAAAAACCTAGGTTTATTCTCAAAATCGATTTCTGTGCTAACCTAACCTTACCTAATGCCATTGTTCAAAATAATATATACTGTATCTCATAAATTTCTAGGTGCAAATTTCTGTGCCCACCATGTTGCCAGAGTCACTTTTCTCCTTTCCTCCTCTTTGTGACATGACAACCAATGACCTTCAATATCATGTCATGTGACTTGGCTGGCCAATCATTTTGAAGCAACCAAATATTACAAGATCACGGTGTCCTGCCAACATCAAGACTGTGTCCTAAGTGTGGAAATTTACTTTTAAGAAAAGACAGAAATTATTTTGTCTGTAACCATTAGCGCACCAGATTGCCCGGCTGTATCCTCCACCACAGTAGGCTCCAAAAAAATGGTTAGGTTAGGTATGGTATGGTTTTTTTTTTGGGCTTACTCAAACCTGACAGCCATTTTGGTGCAAATTAGTGGTTTCGTTTACAAATAAAAATGTAATTAAAAAAAAAACACTATTTTGCACATGAAGTGAAGGTCAGATTTGAGTCAAACACACCATAATCCACCAAAAAACATATTTTTGTATCAAAACCTGAGGACAGCCATTGGACGAATATTTACCTAACCAGGGTTGCGCCACTTGAATTTCTTACTGTTCAGCTGAAGAAAACTGTGGTGACACCGCCAAATGTGTTGTTCTTCATGCAATGTACACTGATTATTACACTTTGGACAAATAAAGTTGTTTTATTAATACACCATGTTTTCTTAAAAAAAGAAATTTCCTCACTATTTTTCTGATGAAACTCGGCAATTGACGTAAAATAATCTCTATCACAATGTCGGCACAGCTCTTCCACTTGTTCAGCCATATCTGGTACTGAAAATTCAAATCTCCGCTCCCGACAAACCCACACATTATTCATCGGCTAAGACAAAAAATTCTTGCCCAATAAGTCTCCTATCGCTATGGCCAAATGAAACTCCCACACCACACCCGCACATTTTTTTTTTCGGGGTTTTAGCCCACCCAGGCACTGACCCACACCAGGGTCTAGGGGGCAAAAATTTAATAATTATCCATAGTAATAAAATTTATAAAAAAAATAATAATGATAATAATAATAATAACACTAATAATAATAATAATAATAATAATAATAAAGAACTACAGAGAAATAAAAAATAAATAAAAATCAATAGTGAAAAATACTATATGCATGTTGTGTTGTCAAGTAAGAGAAACAATTGAAACCTGCAATTGTGTGTAAATGAGGCAGAAAGACAGATCAGCAACCTGGGACTTGGTCACAATTTTTGTGATGCCATATAGCAGCAGGGTCTACCATTGGACAACACATTATGCTTCCAATATCTTCCCAGGCTGTAGTTCCTCCCCGTTTGATAGCTGCCTACTGCCTGTAGATGCTTAAGAAGCGAAGACGGAGGTAAGGAGCACTGCGTGAGGGGGGTCAGACCTTCTCCGCAAAAAGTAAACAACACATGGCAACAATTGTGACTGACCAAATCTAATAATTGAAAAATTAATATCACGGTTATCCTTAATTTCCAACGGAATATCATAGAAGAAAAATGTCTCAGAATTATCTAAACATTACGAAATACATATTAATAACAGCGAGAGAAAGACCGGTGCTTTACTATAAATTCAAAAATTAAATAAAACAGAGAAATACAAAAGAAAATTATAATTCTTCCAACTTCTTTTAATTAGATAGGTAGAAATCAAGTTTTCGGTAAATTTATACTCGTGGAATACCATGGATTTTAACATTCGGAAAAACACATTGCTCAAGAACCAAAAAGCACCAAAACTAACCTAACCTAACAACGTAATGTATCCTCACCCAGAGGTTCATTGGTTGTCTACTTGTAAAATAATACAATATTATTTTACTTTAGGACATAGCACGCCCGAAAGTTATAAAATACTAATACATTTAGATCTCCCTATTCTGAGCATTTTAAACCCCATATATACCAGTCGGAAATAGATAATAGAGACACAATTGAATTTAATCAATTTTAAGTAGTTTTCAGTCTTCGTCCGAGATGTTATCGGTGCATCAATCATGCGCAATATTGACCGACGTCATCCAGTCGTGACCAATGATGTATCGATATCATCATGCAATTTTTTTTTACCAATCACATTTGATTTTTTTCAAAGAAAGCAGTCTGGGTACGATTTTAATTTTACTTACCAGTCTCACAATGGCCGTGGTTGAGGTTGGTTATCATTTGTGCTCCTATGATTATTTTACCGAGGTAAGTTTATTGCCGAGTTTTACGAGAAAGAAGATCATTCTATCCAATTCATACGTATCCCTGGTCCTTCTAACTAAGGTATTGTACTTTTGGACATGACGTGTCCCAAAGTTTTAAACTGAAACATTTAGAATAGTTTAAGATAGGCCTACCAGGGGTCCGGGGGCAGAGCCCCCAGCTATGGGTTAGTTTTGGTTAAATGACTCGTTTTCTCCCACCCAAAAACCCCGATTTCCCAGGCTCTCCCCCATTTTTTTTTCGGGTGGGGGGGGGGCAGGGGGGCAAAGACGAGAAATTTCTGCCAAAAATTAAGGTCATATTCGTTTAAAACACACCTTAATACACTGTAAAAACAGATTGGTCAACCACTTGGGACTCAAGTCCTAAAGTAAAAATTTACCAAAAATACCAAGTTGGTATTCCTCTATATAATTTTTTCCTGAAGTTGCTCATTTTAAAGAGTGCTATTGTGAACTATTACCACAAAAGATGCTAAAATTCAAAATCCTGGAAGTTTGACAACGTTTACGTGAAAAAGTAAGAGTAAACACAATTAAGGGTTGGTCCACTCGCTGTTCTAACGGGTAGCCACCCGATACTGATTATCTTCTAAAAAAAATCTTCTTAGAAGACAAGTGTTCGTCATGACTACATGCTTATAAGTAAACGGTAAATATTTCATTGTTTTCGACCTAAAACTCCTCCATAAATATAAAATATTTTCAACTTTAAATTGGCCAGTGTTCGTAACTAAATTCCACTGCTTAAAAATAAGCGAACTGTAATCATTCCATAACACATAATATGATTAAAGTACATTCTCAATACTGTACAACTATTTTTTTGAGATCCACAACTTGTTAAAACAAACAATGTAATACTAACCGACACAACACACTCTGAGTCCCACCTTCTGCCATTTTCACATCCTTGATGAAAACAAGTTCCAATATTTGTATTGTCGTACTCTACTGAAGTAATAATCTACACTTGTATATTTCACAAAGATAAAATACATACTATAAGAATTCAAATTAAGATAATATTTATTAAGGCATAAAGTATTAATTCTTAATGGCTAAATATTTCTAAACTTAAACAAGTAAAGACTCTAATATACCGAACAAAATGAACGTATGGCGTTCAGTTCAAAGAAGAAATTAGCGACCTTGGAGACTCATGACTCAAAATAATACCTAAATATGTCCATTTCTATTCAGATTATACTATTTCTTTTGTGTTCTGCTTCTCATAAAAAATACATATTTTCTAATTCAATGACTAGGAAAATAATGCGGGAAACAAGTGAAGATATGACAAAATAATGAAACCTACTTCCTCCTTCATACTTGTATAACAATGTAAGGAAGTATTCCTACCACTTGTGGTTTCCTGCCGAGAAGGAGAGTTAGCAATGAATGATCATCAAAGCATATGGCGTCAACGGCCGTCTTGACAGATATTTCAAGTCAATATCAGTTTCGTGGACAACTTTTACAGATACAGCAGATTGGGACCTGTATGCAAAGGGTGGGGGGGTCCATTTATCCAGGGATGGATATAATTATCTTCTATGGAGGGAGTGAAGGTCTGGTAGCATTTCACCATCATCGGAAATAGCCCATTACTGTTATTTCAAATAAAATAAAATAGATTTTGAGGTTGATTACCACTTCCCTCCACGAGGGATCCAGGAATATTAAGAGGTGGGGAAGGGGGGGGGATTAGAGGAAAAATTACCACGCGAACTAAAAAATTTTCTTTATTGAATATTAATTATTAAACATTATCATAGAAATTTGATGGATAAAGCAAAATCTTTACTCAAATAGAAAGAAATAATTAAAATAAATATATATTTTTTTTATTTACTGCTTGGATAAAATCAGCAGCATTAACCTATTCTTAGAAATTAAACTTAAATTGTAATTCTCCTAGTTTTCTTAAGCTTCCAATTACAGTATCTGCAATCTATTGAAGATCTAACTGATCAATTATGTCATTTTCACAAGCTATGAGCATAAAATTATGCAACCGTTTTTGCTGAGGTTCTGTTTAGCAGGGATGTTTTCAAAAGCTTAGGCCTGCTAAAAGACCTTTCACTTTACATACTGAAGGTGGTGCTATCAAGACTAGCCTGAAAACTTTTGCCACTTGAGGAAATAACGGATACTTTGAAAACTTTTGCCACATGAGGAAATAACTGATACAGTACTTTCTATGGGCATTCAGTGCACATTCTGCATCTGAGCGAATGTTTTCTTCTACATCAGCATGTCGCTCCATATATTCAGAAAACTTAATTTTACTTTTATCTTCTTCACCACTGATCGGCTCGTTAGTCGCCTGGGCGATCGGTCACATCCCTATTGGCAAGAACCAGACATGCACTGGCTCCTGAATGTATCTGAACCTGCTCCAGTGCTTGTCAAGTGTGGTCTTGAAACAGCTCGCACTCGGTGCCGACACAACACTCTGGCAGGCTGTTCCACGAGTTCACAACGCTCACTCCGAAAAAGTTCGCCCTCACAGTTTTCTGGACGGCTTCTTCGACCTTTGGACATTTTCAATCAACCTACAGTCCCTAGCATATCTTGGGGACCAGGCGGGGTTAGCACCTTGCTCTTGAAGATCGTTATAAGGAAAACTATCTAGATATCTGAACGACCTTCTTATAAGACCTAATAATTTAGTTGCTTGGTTCACCTTCTTCTCACAATGGCCCGAGAACATCATTTCATTGTCCTTTTCACATTGTCTCAATTAATGCAGTTTCTTCGTCCCGTTGGGACATATGGTACGCCTCCTTACCGATGGTACGTCCCAGGTGCATCTTAGAATTCGTGACATTGAATTTAGCAGCCATTTCTTCGACCATTCTTGAAGCTCACAGAGATCCTTCTGCAGCTCTTCGCGGTCTGCTTGGTTATTAATTTCCATAGATAACTTGGCATCATCCGAAAACAATTGTATGGAGGAATGTACAGCTTCTGACATGCCATTTATGAAGCAAACAAACAACAGTGGGCCCAATACACTGGCCTGTGGTACCCCGCTTGTCACGGTGTACACAAGATGATTTCGTGCCCAAAATCACCACACACTGCTTGCGATCATTGAGAAAGTATCCGATCCACGTAAGGACACTTACTCGAATCCCGTACGCTTCCAGTTTAATTTTCAGCCTTTCATGGAGATTTGGAAAGCCATAGAAGACGCTTATACAAAAATCTACATTATAGGACTTTGTGAAGAATCAGTTGAACAAACATCAACATTGCAGAATTAGTCACTGAAAAATAAGCTAATTAAATAGAAATGGTGGAAACAAATCAGGAAAGAACAGGCATTTTGTCATAAATCCCTTTTAAGCGTATTCATGGTCAACAGGGCCGGATTTACCTACTTGTGGGCCCCAGGCCAAACTCATCAGTGGGCCCCCAAATTTATAGAAATGTTTGCATGTTTCAATAATCAATTCATGTATATATATATATGTATATATATATATATATATATATATATATATATATATATATATATATATATATATATATATATATATATATATATATATATTCCTGTAATTATTTTGTGCAATGGCCATATGTCATCAAATATTACATATCGTAATATTATAACGTACTGAACGTGAAACGATCCTGTCCTTCATACGTCAAGGCGCTGAAGGTTTCTTGAACTTTATTTTCTCTCTCTCTCTTTTCTCTTCTCTCTCTCTCTCTCTCTCTCGTATATATGTATGTATAGATAGATAGATAGATAGATAAACAGATAGATAGATAGATTGATGGTAGGACACGGACATTTAAAGAATGTATATATATATTTTTTTTTTATTATCTTATTTTCTTCATTTTACTATAGGGCCTCGTCCGTGGCCCACCTGAGAACCACCCCATGGCCCACCAGTTGAAGACCACTGCGGCCCTACACTTATTGTACAGGGGCCCTTATGGTTGTGAATATATCATATAATGAAATACTCGGTGTACACTTGAAACAAAGTTATACGCTGGCACGCTGCTCGACAAATTAGTTTCAGTGGGCCCCCAGGTACAGGTGGGCCCTAGGCCAATGGCCTACTTGGCCTATTGGTAAATCCGGCCCTTCTTCATGGAGTCAAAATGAAAAGTAGACTGCAGTATCTCCCTAACCCCTTCACTAGGGGGACGCTACTCTTGATATCCTATTTGGTTAACGGCTAACGCCAGGCGATTTTATTCAGTTCAGAAGTACCCCGTACACAAGGGGTTAACTTTGGCAACGGTTGAACTACATAATCATCTTAGAAGTTAGAAACTTCAGAACATCAGGGATGACATTTAAATCCCGCCGCTCAGTGCGGCCAAGTTACCCCTAGAGTGTAAAACTCCATTAACAATGTAGGGACTAGGGAACAAGCTAGTAACCTGAATGCAGACTTCCGATCGAGTCATAGCAATTTTTAAGGTAGAAATATGTTATAAACTTATACCTAACCAGCATATTTTATCCATAGATTTTCTGGGCTTGTGGAGGAATGACGTTAAATAAGTATTTGTTTATTAAAATTCTTTGAATTAAAAATAAAAACTCTGCAGTAATAAAATATTATAAGGAATATCACAGCAAAAAGTTAAAATATACCCTGAGATGAATTAGTTAAATTTGTATGTAATAAGGCTTTCTATTTGACTCTGGCGCACATATCAGTGGATGATGTTGACGGCCAACATGAAGGAGTCATGTCAAATAAGTATTTGTGCTTATTAGTTTCATGTAGATTAAAAAAAATAACTTATAGAATTCGAATATTAAAAAAAATCGGCCAAATATTTAATTATGTTCAGAGATAAATTTATTTATTTTTAACGTAGACGAAGACTTTCATATGACTGGTCTAGCGGTTGGCGCACATTTCAGGCAAGGCGAGAGCTTGTGGACCCGGCGTCTTGAAGCCTTCTATCTTTTCTTCATTTATCCTGAGATTTGCAACTCATCAACATGAAGTAAGTGGCAGTTTACACATTTTGGTCATCTAAAATGTGTACGTTGACCAATAGATCATTTATTTCGCAGGATATGTCTTAATAAGCGTTGAAGAAGATGTCCTTGTCGCACGGTTTTTAACGGTCAAGGCAAATTCCTTCACTTGACAATGAAGTGTTTTTTTTAGTTTTATTGATAAATGGACTCAACCTACCATGGAACAATTTTTCTGTACGACAATAATTACATTATTAACAATGTTCTTGGAATCTTCCATAGGTTTGGGTAGGGAATGTGTATGTATATATTAAGGAAATGCGGCAATAAATATTTCACGGCACTTCCAGCGTGTCTGCTGCTATGCACATTTATGTCTGCTCATGCACGTTCATGTCTGCTGATATGCACATTCATGTCGGCTGATGTGTACATTCATGTCGGCTGATGTGTACATTCATGTCTGCTCATGCACGTTCATGTCTGCTGCTATGCACATTTATGTCGGCTGATGTGTACATTCATGTCTGCTCATGCACGTTCATGTCTGCTGATATGCACATTTATGTCGGCTGATGTGTACATTCATGTCTGCTCATGCACGTTCATGTCTGCTGATATGCACATTCATGTCGGCTGATGTGTACATTCATGTCTGCTCATGCACGTTCATGTCTGCTGGTATGCACATTCATGTCGGCTGATGTGTACATTCATGTCTGCTCATGCACGTTCATGTCTGCTGATATGCACATTCATGTCGGCTGATGTGTACATTCATGTCTGCTCATGCACGTTCATGTCTGCTGCTATGCACATTCATGTCGGCTGATGTGTACATTCATGTCTGCTCATGCACGTTCATGTCTGCTGGTATGCACATTCATGTCGGCTGATGTGTACATTCATGTCTGCTCATGCACGTTCATGTCTGCTGATATGCACATCGATGTCGGCTGATATGCACGTTCATGTCGGTTCATGCACATTCATGTCTGCTGATATGCACGTTCATGTCGGCTCATGCACATTCATGTCGGCTCATGCACATTCATGTCTGCTGATATGCACGTTCATGTCGGTTCATATCATATGCACACTCATGTCTGCTGATATGCACATCCATGTCGGCTGCTATGCACATTCATGTCTGCTCATGTACGTTCATGTCTGCTGATATGCACATTTATGTCGGCTGATGTGTACATTCATGTCTGCTCATGCACGTTCATGTCTGCTGATATGCACATTCATGTCGGCTGATGTGTACATTCATGTCTGCTCATGCACGTTCATGTCTGCTGATATGCACATTCATGTCGGCTGATGTGTACATTCATGTCTGCTCATGCACGTTCATGTCTGCTGATATGCACATTTATGTCGGCTGATGTGTACATTCATGTCTGCTCATGCACGTTCATGTCTGCTGATATGCACATTTATGTCGGCTGATGTGTACATTCATGTCTGCTCATGCACGTTCATGTCTGCTGATATGCACATTCATGTCGGCTGATGTGTACATTCATGTCTGCTCATGCACGTTCATGTCTGCTGGAATGCACATTCATGTCGGCTGATGTGTACATTCATGTCTGCTCATGCACGTTCATGTCTGCTGATATGATGTCGGCTGATGTGTACATTCATGTCTGCTCATGCACGTTCATGTCTGCTGATATGCACATTCATGTCGGCTGATGTGTACATTCATGTCTGCTCATGCACGTTCATGTCTGCTGGTATGCACATTCATGTCGGCTGATGTGTACATTCATGTCTGCTCATGCACGTTCATGTCTGCTGATATGCACAGAGCAAAATAAAGAAAAGAGAATGGTCACATTAAAAGAGTAAGTGGTAACTTGATATCCAAATATCGTAAGGCTGTATCAAGGAACTGCACGTGTGATCCACTTCAGTCCAGGTTTAAGTTTGGGCCCATTGCCAGTCGGAGAGGATTCTTCTATCCCGTCCGATGTTATCGGTAACTGGCAACCGAGATCATCCGTGTCTGGCGCCTGAACTTCACAGGAACTCTTGCAGGGTAGTGCCTCGACTGACTCCAGCTTGGGAACGTCGTTAAGGACACGAGCAAAGTTAATGTGCGCCCTGCAATTATATTTCCTTAACAAATTAGCTTGATGTAATTTAGGCTTCTTGGGGAAAGGGGTGAGAACGGTCCAACAAAATCTATGGCTACCCGAGAAAATGGCGCTAATGATGGGTAAGGGTTTAAGAGGAACAGGACGGACTCTACCCTTGGTGGACATACGTGGGCACTGATCACAACTACAAAAAAGGCTCTAATATCCGCTCCCATACCTGGCCAGTAAAACTGATCAGCAACCTTCATATAAGTCTTCCTACGAGAACAGTGTCCTGCTAGAGGGCTCTCGTGAGCCAGAGAGAGAATGTTACTACGACAATCAGCAGGGACAACAAGTAAAAACCGACTTACTTTGGCTGGTTGCTTGGACGACACACAAGACCTATGTAACAGACCATTAATACAAACAAACTTGTAAACAGACCCATCTCTAGCCTGATCCTCCTTCCCGGGAAGTCACCTTCTCCCTTACCCGTGTCAAAGTGGTACACGAGGCTTGAATCTTGGCGAACTTCTTGGGCGTCACAGTCAGTGGCAATAATTTCGGCAGAACCAGGGGATGCAGTCGTTTCACCTTCGCCGACCGTGTTTCCATAGCTTGGACCTTTGCTGGAGGTGAGGTGGCGGTGAGGGTGGTGAGGCGACTTCGGCAGGTGGCAAGGAGACTTGCGCTGGTGGCGAGGAGAGTTAAAGTTTCCGGGTCGTTAGGGTCACGAACTCCGGGAACATTACCAATGAGAACACTAGCGAATTTAATGGGCGCTCTTACCACATTAGACCAACCATTGAAATAGGGGCAACGCAGGTAGCACCTAACAACAGGGAACTGGTCAACACGACCTACATAATCGGCGACACTGACCTTCGAGCAGCTGGAGACGTCAGCGTCAGGCAGGGCTTCCTCAGAGACAATAATGCACGAGCAGCCGGTGTCCCTGATGATAGAAGATGCCCAAGACCCATATATTGTTCCGCTGACACAATAACGGGGGCAGCTCCTGTCTTCCAAACAGAATCCGACCTTGTAGCTGGGCTGCTGAATGTCGGTAGATTTGAAGGCGCAGGGATTCCTGGGACAGCGAGAACGAATGTGCCTTTCTTCTCCGCAGTTGTGGCACCGCATGGCTGGTGAACTACTACTACTACTACTCTACTCCCGTGAATGGTTCCTCGGAGGACGGAGGCTTCGTGTTCTTCACGGGAGGAGTGGGAGACTTGGGGTAGGCGTTGCGAGCGGACGCCTAGTTGTCAGCAAGTTCTACAGCTTCTAGCTTCGCTGGTCTGTGTTTCTTGATGAAAATTCTCAAGTCTGGCGGTAGAGAAGACAAAAACTGATCTAATATCATAAAGATAGTAAGACAAAGGTTTCCTCAACCTTTGACGCCTCTAGCCATTGTTGGAACAAACGACCCAGGTGGATTGAAAATTGCTGGTATGTTTCCCCTGCTCAAATCTTTGTTCTGCGGAAATCAACACGATAACCATCAGAAGTTTTGTTAAACCCTCGCAAGAGAGCCTGCTTCAACAAAGTAATCTCTAGTGATGTCGGCAGACAGGGACGTATAAATCTGTACCGGTTTACCAATCAGTAGGCTTCCCAATCTTACAGCATAGCTATCTTGGTCTACACCAAGCAGCTCAGATACCCGTTCAAACCTAACAAGATAGGTGGTGATGCCTTCTCCTTCACTATAAAAAGGCAAACTAGGTTTTACTACATTATCTTGTATAGGGCCAGAGGATTCTGCTCTATTTGGAGCATTAATCCTAGCTAGTTCTGTCTTTTTCTGCCTGCAACTTAACTAATTCGAACTCTCTCTCGGTTGCGTTCCTCGCTCTCTCCCTCTCTGTTGCGTTCCTCTCTCTCTCCCTCCCCCTCTCTCTGTGTTGCGCACCTCTCTGCAGTCTGTTGGGTGACCACATACCGACCAACCTCCGCACCTGTCAGACCCAGGGCCACCGCTTGACCTTTCAACTCCTCAAAACTAGACATACAGTAATGATACAAAAGGCCAAAAGTCAACGTGACAAATTAAACAACTTACCCCGCAACTAGCCAAAAGTAACTACTTCGTGGCTCAATCCAATAATTAAATGATTCGATCCGGCTGGAGGAAACCTTGTTTCGCACCCAGCCCAGTTAAATCACCTCGGGGAAAAGAACCGCACCAGGTGAATCAACAACAAAATGCTATGGCAGCATCCACAGTGCACCCCAACCAACACTAATTAACTTCCCTAGTCCAAGGGAGAGCAACAAAATTAGCACAACAGAAGGAAGGGATGAGCACCAAACAACACTTACTTCCGGACCTCAGACAGCAAGTGGCACGCATAAGGCGACTTACAACAAACACCGGTAACAAATGTTAATCCTCAGAAACCAAGGTTAGAGACAATCCTGGCAAGGTCGCCACTTGTAAAGGCCTGGGACTTTGGGATATAAATCCCTTGCTAGCCTAATCAGGATCTTGTAAAAGGAAAGTCAAGAACCATGGGTTTCCGTAACAAACAACTCTTAGAGATTGACATCTCTTTACTACGAAGAAAAATGGCACTCACAAATATTAAAAAAACAATTACGGGAGTCAAACAATTAATAGAGTCAAACAATTAAGGGAGTCAAACAATTAATTGAGTCAAACAAATAGGAAGTCAAGCAATTACGGGAGTCAAACAATTACGAGAATCAAACAATGTATAGATATTTCCAAGGGCGGCGGCCCGGTGGAATGTTCAGTAAAGCGGTGATCCGCTCTTGGGGAAGGTCCAGGGCAGCTTCTTCACTTGGCGCCGGCGTTGGTGGGCGATGTCTTGCAACACAGGAGAGACGCCAGGGCACAGATGGTGGATAGAGCGTGGAGGAAGTGGCGATGACGTGGCAGCTGGGGTAGGTGTCTGGAGTTTGACAGCCGAATAGAGAAGGTCTGGGGAATCAGCCCACGAGCCCCAGTTGCTTCAGATGAGCACACAACCAGAATTTGAACGAACAGCGGGGTGCAAGTACAGCTGTGTTGACAGCTGGGTAGTATCTGTTGTGTGACGAAGCAGCAGCAACCTTCTCACCTCCGTCTAACCCCCCTCCCCCCTAGTGGGGGACGCAAACAAGCAAACGAGCGGCGGACAACCATCCTGCTTGTTACCGCCCTTACAGGTAGACCCACCGCCCCAGGCGATGACGGCGTCACATATGATGTGTTAAATGCCCTTATTGCCACCCCTGGTAACCCCCTCCTCTGTCTATTTAACCTCTCTTTTGATACTGGTCAGCTGCCTCACTCATGGAAGAATGCCACCACCATCCCAGTCCCTAAACCAGGCAGACAAGATGAATATCGTCCAATATCCCTCATCTCCTGCTTCTCAAAGATGATGGAGCACATGATACTCCACCGCCTCTACTGGAAAATTGAAGCCCACCTGCACCCTGACCTCTATGGTTTTCGCCCCGGAAAGAGTACTGCTCACTGCATCGCTCACTACATGGCAAACACCTCCGCCAAAACCTCCCTCTTCGTCGACTTCAAGGGTGCTTTTGATAAAGCCAACAGTGAAGTGATCCTTGAGGGCCTCACTCACATGGATGTGAAGGGCAAACTCCTCACGTGGATTGCTGACTACCTCTCCCATCGACAGGCCCGTGTCCGTTTTCAGGGCCACTACTCTAAGATCAGGGACCTTGATCTTGGCACGCCTCAGGGAGGTGTACTCAGCCCTACACTCTTCAATGTTCTCATGAACTCCATCTGCCGTCTCAACGTCATCTTTGCTGAGCGAGCCCTAGACGGTCACATCATAAGCTACGCTGATGATATCCTCCTCCAAATCACTACAGTGCAACATGAACAACCTATACTCTCCACGTTCGCCCGGACCGGTCAACACTCGGGCTAGTCATCTCACACACTAAAACCAAGTTCATCTCACGCTTCCGGCGTCAGACACCACTGATTCTGCAAGGACAAGACATCGATCAAGTACGCACCTACAGGTACCTTGGTCTACCTGTGCGAGCCACTACCAGAGCCACGACCTCCGCTGTCGCCGCCCACGTCATCTCCCAGTGCCGCCAACGAACGAGGCCCCTCCAGTCCCTCACTCACGGCCTCAAAGGAGCCTCTGTCAGGGTCCTACGTCTCATGTACATTGCCATCGTCAGAGCTGTCATAGATTATGCCTCTCCTGTCCTTGTAGTTGCCTCCCAGCGCGAGAAACAAAGCATAGAGAAAATCCAAAACAGAGCGATGAGACTCATCCTCGGCTGCCCTATGACCACCAGAATAGAAGTCATGCAGCGCGAACTAATCCTGCCTCCCGTCTGCGATCGAATTACTGCTCTCAATGCCATCCTTGGTGTTAAACTTCTTCGCAGTGAGCAACCGACTCCCCTGTTGCGCTCACTGAACTCACATCTTAACACCATCCTGCGCCGGCCTGTCCCCATTACTTTCCCCCCTCCCTCTCAACTCTGGCCCGTCCACACTGCTGCTGACATCCTGCGTTATCACCTCTACACCCCCTCGACCTCTCTCCCTCCCGAGTACAGGGGTATGCTATAACGAATCTAATTGGTTCTAGAACCTTGTTCGTTATAGCATTCATTCGTTATAGGATTAATCCGTTCCAGGCCCCCAAATACAACCACTTAACACTGAAAAATATAATATAAAATTGTAAAAATTGTAAAAAAGTGCATAAATATGCATCTAAATCCCTGAAATAATGAGTATCATTAATACTTGTAATAAAAAAACAATAAATTAGTAAAAAAAAAAAAAATAAATAAATAAATAAATAAATAAATAATGTTCGTTGTAGGAGTTTCGTTCGTTATAGCATTCTCAATTTTATAGGTAAAACCGTTCGTTATAGGAATATTCGTAGTAGGATCCGTTCGTTATAGCATACCCCACTGTACACTCATCCGCCTCTACCGCCGTGGACCTCCCCGTGTGTTGATGTCGTCCACACCTTCCCTGGTCGTAAATCCACCCAACTGAGGTATATGCTCAAACTTAACTGCCTTGAGCAGATTAATGATGTCGCTTCCTCTCTAAAGACCTCCCACCCTCCTATCCTCGTCTACTGTGATGGGTCTGTTACCACGATTGGGCAGCGCTGGGGCAGCTGTGTGGATTCCTGAGCGCCAGGCCTGCAGGAAAATCAGGGTCCACGACTGGACCTCCTCCACTGATGCTGAAAGCATAGCCATCCTCGCGGGCATTCATGAGGGGGCGACCTATGCTCGCACTGAACGCCGGAACCTCCTTATAATCAGTGACAGCACTTCTGCGCTAGCGAGGCTCAAATTACCCTCCCCCTCCTCCCCTGCCGCCCAACACACCCTAGCCGTCGTTGCCGGGCTAGAACAAACTGATGACTTCCGTGTCAAGTTTCTTTGGATCCCGTCACATATAGGAATAACTGCCTGTGACACTGTGGATCGGCTTGACAAAGAAGCTACACAAGAAGATACTGAAGCCACTCTCGCCCTCTCCCTGAATCATCTCAAATCTCGCATACACGCCACACAACGAGAGGCATTCAACGAAAATTGGACACACCTGAAACAACGGGGTAGTGTCACACTATGCCACTATGACGCTGTAACCGGTGACGACAACCTCCACTACAAAGAATATCAATCCCTGACTCGATCTCAACAGCTTATATACATGAGACTGCGCCTAGGGTACAGGTACCTATGGGAGTACATTGGCAACCCTGAGCCTCACTGCACTGTTTGTAAACTTTGTGGCCAACCCGACTCTCACACCCTCTCTCACTACATCCTCACTTGCCCTATGACCTCCTCCTATAGGTCCCCAGCCGTTACCAACACCTCTTCCCTCCCAGACCAGATATCCCTCCTCCTAGTCACAGGCCTGGCATTTGACATTATTAGGGACCTGCCACTCTTTGCCATAAACAGATAAAATGTACCGGGAACTTTCCCCCCACACACTCATCATTCTCTCACTTTATGTAACTTGACAGAACCTATGACCCTTCAGGCTTTTACGCCCTTAATGTACGAGTCATAAAGGCAAGTATGAACTTTTCATACTTCCCTGTTGGGCGCTGTAAACGCTTCTGCGCTTCACCTTGCACAGGATATAAGGGGGTGCCCAATAAACTAGCCCCCTCGTGGGCAAATCTGAATCTGAATCTTACAGGTAGACCCTGCTGCCATATGGCATCACGTAAATTGTGACGAAGTCCCAGATCTGACTTTCTGGCTCATTTACACAATTGCAGGGCTCAATTATTTCTCTAACTTTAACATCACAACATACATATTATCTTATCTCACTCTTGATTTTTTTTATGGTTCTATATCATTATTATTATAATTATTATTATTATTATTATTATTATTATGATTATTTAATTATTATTTTTTATTATAATAATTATTTATTTTATAATTATTATTATTATTATTATTATTATTATTATTATTATTATTATTATTATTATTATAATAATATTATTTTTGCCCCCCAGGCCCTGATATGGGCCAGTGACCTGTGCCCGGTTGGGCTAATCACGGAAAAAAGAAAAAATCATCGATGAAGTATTTACGTTAATACAGTAATTCACCTTTCGACATTAACTCCAAAATAATGATTCCAAGAATTTGGAAAGGTAACCTAACCTATATTTAAAGTCCAAATAGCAAAATATTAACTCACTAGTAACTCGTGGGGATGTTAAAACGAATCTTAACCAATAATGCTCGACTATTTTATTGCAATCACTTGGCTTTAACAATGCAGTCCATGATTAACCGTTTGTGTGTTCTTACTCCTACTTGAGGTCTTTGAATATTATACTACAGTATACAGAATCACTGATACAAGATAAAATTTCCTTAGGTTGATAAAATTTATTGCTGAAAGAGAAAGGTTAATAATGCTAAAGATTTTTTGTTAATTTAATATACTGTACTGTATTTTATTTTCTTCCAGGGTGCTGTTCTTGGTGGCTGCGAGTTTCTTATTGGTGGGGGACACTTGGGTGGATGGTTTGGCTAACCCCATGGATCTAAAAAATTTATCAGTTAAAACCGTGGATAAAGATATACTGGGGGTAGCCGAAACCCTCCAGGAGAACTTAAGATTGTCTAAAAGGTGAGTCCGTAGATAGGAATTCCTTCATCAATATTTCACCTCTATTTGCATATACTGTACTGTACAATATACTGTACTGTACAGCACAGTATCGAGTCAAGGCGGACAGAATTTTTCTTAGTACAGATACGTACCAAATTGTTTGATGATTATCTGTGCCCAATACTAGGTTGCTTAATGTGAAACTATTTGTCAGAAGGTGTGCCAATGGAACCTTGTAAGAATTTTCACATGCAGTATTTTAGTTGAATTTGTGCAGGATAATCACCATCGATATATGGCACTTTACTACACTGCGTGGGTTAGCTATGATTAAACTATTGGCAGCCCTCCATGGTGTCCGGTTTCGTGCATATTACTGAGGTAATTCTTGCTGTTTTATATCGGTTCAACCCCCTAGCAACTGAACCCCGGTCAACTCGACTAAATTCGACTAGCATGGATATAGCGGTTAAACATAAGGTAAATTTGCATAAGCGCACCACACTGTTAGAAAGTAAAAAAAATATATTTTTCTAGTGTATTTGTGTGTGTTTAGACCGAATATGACCATCATTTCCGTCGTAAATTGACCGTTTTTTTTTGGGGGGGACGTTTTCCGAAAAAAAAATGGCTAAGCGAATAAAAAATACACAAAAAACACAAGAAAAACAAAAAACAAACCTAACCTAACCTAACTGACTCTCACCATATGATGGAATTGCCTATTTCTTACCTTATTGTCGTCTCTTCTTTGTCTTTGGGATAAGAGACAAGTTAGGACAATGCCACATATGTTGGTTTTTGTGATATTTACATTCAGTATTGCACTTATGACACTTTACTGAGGTTGGGAGAACATCCGATCGAAAAAATGCTACAGTTTCTTCCCTTTTTTTCCCCCCAAAAACTCGCAATCAGCTTCATATAATTTAAGTGACACCCATCACAGACTTCCATGGTCGGAAATGAATATGAATTTGGAAGTATGAGAGACCCAAAATAAAAATCGATTTTGATTGGGCCAAAAATACCGCGAATTAAACCAAAAATCATTTTAATTGGTTGCAAAAAAAAATAAAAACGCTTTTGATTGGCTGCGTGACGTGTACGGGAACGCATGCGCGTGATGATTTATGAAGAAGACACGCAGTGTGGGAGGTGAGGTAGGCGATAATGGCGGAAGATTAATGGAAGAAAATAGAGAAAATCTTGGATACGCTATCTCTGTTATTATACATTTGCAACTGTAATGTAATAGATGAAAATTATCTTATAATTAGACGTCTTATTCGAATATGATAATAGATTAGTAGTAGGAATGTGTGGTGTGAAAATGCAATAATACCAAACATTAATAAATCGTGTTATATAAGTACTTTCCTAGCCCTGGAAGTCACCAGTCCCAGTCCTGATATGCAGACATTTTTATCTTTTATTTGGAAGTGGCTACGTAGACAGAAATTCCCGGCTGGGCAGACTGGAGGCTACATAGCCAGGGTGTTAAAGTTTGATTGGAAAAGTCGTGTATCTTGATTTGTGAGAGTCGTTAGACTTAGTTCCTTAAGTTTTTATTTTTTCCTTTCTGGTTACGTTAGGTTTAGTAATAATAAAAAACAAAACATTTATGGGCTGTTCCTGAGAAACTGAAGAATTCCTCTATTAAAAAGTTTCCTAATGTTGCACGTTATTACTAAGTAACTTGTTCTACAATAGTTAGGTTACGTTGGTAATTGTGAAACGTGAGAATAGCCAACACGGACCAAACCTAATGACTCGTATATCAGGAGATATAACCTTTTCAACCAAACCTAACATCCCGGTGACGTACGGTAGTTTCCAGTCTTCCCTGCCGGGAATTCCTGGGTAAGTAACCAACTTTTTTTTGTGTTGTACAGTATTTTTCATATGTTTACATTGTTTTTGTTGTTTTGTACTGTATATCATACAGTAGTACTTGTTATTGCAGATGAGTAATTGCTCTTAAGACATCAAAGTTTGTCTGGTTCATTTTCATAGGTTACAGATTTTGAAGTAAGGCAGTTGGCCAATTTATATACTGTACTTGCTTCTTGATATCCTTAAGTTCTAAACTTTATCAATTTGTACAGGCTTTTTTTTTTTTTTTTTTTCACCAGGGCACATGTCAATGACCCACATCAGGGCCTGGGGGCGAAAATATAATAATAAGAATATTAAAAATATAATAATAATAATAATAAAGGACCATAAAAGATACAAAAAAACAAAATGAGACACGATATATGTATGTTATGTTGTGAAAGTAAGAGAAACAATTGAAACCCTGCAGTTGTGTGTAAATGAGGCAGAAAGTCAGATAAGCAATCTTGGACTTGGTCAAAAATTTTCTGATGCCATATGGCAGCAGGGTCTACCATAAGACAATACATTAGGCTTCCAATATCTTCCCAGGCGGTAGCACCTCCCTGTTTGATAGCTGCCTACTACCCAGAAAAGGGCCACCAAATTGGTGTTTGTAGTTAAGACCTCATACCACGAGAGGTCAGAACGACTTCAACTGCCTAGTTGATATTTTAACACGGGCAAGAAGAATTTAACAATTTTATATGCATCTCAAAAGACATTCAGTCAAGTGTGTACATCTGCATCTGGCGGAAGCTGGAGCTACAGGAGGTCACAGCCTAAAGTTAAAAAAGTCACAGGTACAGTAAATTATCCGAGCTAACTTCTTAGTTGAGCAAGAATTGTTTACCCTTGGAATAACCTGCAGTAGAATGCAGTGATGGCACCGAGTGTGAACGCAGGTACAGTACGTTCAAGTGCACGTGTATGCCCAATGCTTACCAACAGTGCATAACCGAGAATTGACCGGATAGAGATGATCTGTCGTGAAAAGGATTAAGTAATTAATGTAAGAAGGTGGCTAGATATTGAGAGAATTTGTGAGATTTTGCAGAGAGGTAGGCTGAGATGGTTTGGGCATATGGAGAGAATGGAACAGGGTGATTGGGTCAAGATATGGCTGAGTGAATGTGGAAAACAGATCTAGGGATAGTCCAAAAATGACGAGAGGAGAGGTTGTGAAAAATTAGTGACGAGAGCTACCATCAGATAATTATGGCTAATTCACACAAGCATGGCAACGGTGACACTGGTGTCGAAGGAAATTTGGTCGCTGATATACATTGTAAATTAAAGGAAAAAGAAAAAAAGTTACATCCATTTACAAAGGAACATTTGGTCAAAACTGTTAATTGGGATAAAAATGGACTTATCAACCCTTCTTAACGTGGATTTATTTCATCAAGGTTCACATAAGAAACTTGTACTCACTCGGCTTATGTGCACCATATACTGTACCTACATTGTCTATTTGCTGAACTATATACCTACCTGCATAGTTTATATAATATGCCTATCTAATTGTAAACCTGAATGACAATTTTACTGGATGAATATTATCTATTTTTAAGGGTTTTGTAGGAGATACTGTGTTTCGGACGATAAATAATTTCAAGGAAGGTGCGATGTGAAGAAAAGTACGGTACTGTAGTCAATGGTATCAAGTTGGAATGCGTGTGCGCGCACAGGAATACCTGTAGTTACTTAATGCTGTTTTTTGTACGCTGTTGAATTAGTCACTATAGTGTTTGTGTATGGTGAGAACCTAGTGTGACTTGGTGGTGTTTGTGTATGGTGAGAATCTTACGTGACTATGTGGTGTTTTTTTGTATACCAAGCATAACTTAACAAGGAATCACTGGACAACCAAATCCAACCTAAGCAAGCCTAATGTAAGTTAAGCCTAACCTGACCTAAACCAAACCAAAATTTACTTTACCTAAGTTACTCATACCAGAATTAACCAATTCTAGCCCAACCTAACCTAGCCTGAACATACCAAACCTTACTTAACCTAATCAAACCAATTACAGTGTAATATAATTGAATATAACCTGATCTAGCCCAATTTTATTCAACAAAGCTAAACTTGACAACCAAATCAAACCTAAGCTAAAAAAAAATCTTGTCTAACCTTACCTAACTGATCCTAAACAAATATTATGCTATCTTGTTTGTTAACTACATATTGGTTGGGGATTAATTGATTTTCATATATTGAAGAACCAGTAAGCAGCGATGAGCATGAATAGTTTAGCTTGATTTTTGCATATGGACGAAGCTGCTGCTAGTTCAGACAGGTAAACCAGACAGATTTTAAGTGCTCTGTTGTGAAAGGGGAATAACAAACAAGATTACTTTTCATTCATCAGTAAGCATAAGGAATGACAACAAATGAAGGAAGAATGTATGTGTTTGTGGATTCCAGCCACATAATTTTGGTAGGAAAAGAATTGAAAATGAGGAAATTAATATGTATACCATGTTTAAATTACCAAACCAAGTTCTCCATGTGTGTGTGTACTGTATGTACCATTTTTTTCACAATTACAGATCTGAAGATCTTCCTGAAAGTACCAAAGATAGCACCATTGAACCTGCTGAAGAAAATATAGCTGGGAAAGATGAATTACAGTGGAAGGATGTCACACCGAGGTCTGATGAAGACTACAATTCTGACTATTTATCTTCTGATGATGTCATAGATGATGATGCTGGTAACACAAATGATGACTCTTGTGAAATTGATACATGTGACGATTCTTCTTTATCTGATGATGATGACTCTCATGGTGATACATATGACGATTCTTCATCTTCTGATGATGACAAAGATGATGCTGATAACACACATGATGATTCTTATGAAGGTGATACATATGACGATTCTTCTTCATCTGACGATGACGACGACTCTTATGGTAATTCATATGACGATTCTTCATCTTCTGATGATGACAAAGATGATTCTTATGAAGGTGATACATATGACGATTCATCTTCATCTGATGATGACGACGACTCTTATGGTAATACATATGACAATTCTTCATCTTCTGATGATGACAAAGATGATGCTGATAATACATATGACTCTTATGAAGGTGAAGCATATGCCGTTTCTTCATCTTCTGATGATGACTCTTATGGTGGCACATATGACGTTTCTTCTACTTATGATGATGATGACTCTTATGGTGCTACAGATGACGTTTCTTCATCTTCGGATGATGATGACTCTTATGGTAATACATATGAAGTTTCTTCATCTTCTTCTTCTGATGATGATGATGACTCTAATGATACATATGGCGTTTCTTCTGATGATGACTCTTGTGGTGGTACAGATGACGTTTCTTCATCTTATGATGATGACTCTTTTGGTAATACATATGAGATTTCTTCATCTTCTGATGAAGATGACTCTAATGGTGATACATATGGCGTTTCTTCATCTTCTGATGATGACTCATATGGTAATACTTATGACGATTCTTCATCTTCTGATGATGAAGACTAAGATGATGACAACATATCTGGCTACTCTTCTTTATCTTCTGATGAAAATTAAGACAAAGGTGTCAATCTGGCTACTATTCTTTTATCTTATGAAGACAAAGATGATGAGGTTGATAACACATCGTGTGACTTATGAAGGTGACATCTGACTATTCTTATTATTTTCTGATAAAAATGAAGACAAAGATGATGACTAAACATATTCTGATGATCATGACATATTGGGAGTTAGATAAGGATAACGACTGGGGAACCTGCTGAATTTAACACCTTAGGCTTGTGCTGAAGACCCTGAGAGCAGCTTAGATATCACCACAGCTTGTCCACCCATGATGACAATGAAATTAGCTGAAAATGACGCTTTTGGGTCTGGGGTTAGGTTGTAGTACATGCAATACCCATGAACTGAGATACCTACAGCTATTGGTGATTTGGAGGCGAAGATGACACCACTTCCTTTCTGTGGACTTAAAATGATTGTGTCATTGGTTTTCCACTTGCATCATAAAAAACACTGGTACCTTTGCACTAATTGATAATTTAGATGTTATATTAAAAGGACTCATATTTTTGAGCAGGTTTGTAACACCAGTTTTCAAGAACTCTAGTGGATAAATGTGTTTCCTAAACATCCCAGCAGTTATTTGGAAAAGCACCTTGATGTGCTTTTAAAGTGCATGCTTTAATGTATGAGGAGACCTGTTTTATTTATTTTTTCTTATTATTCGGTTTTTAACATTTTAGGGATTTGTAGATTTTCTTTCGGCTGTACAGTACAGTATTAGGTAACTCAAAAGAGTAGATTGAAGTATTTTTGGTTGAAGTCATGAATTCATGATAGTACTTGAAAATGCGATGGGAAGTTTGTAAAATCCTAAAAAGCACCACATAAATTCCAAACTTATTTATGAAAAAGAAGATAAATAAAACAAATGGACCTTTTCGACATGTTCAGAAATGGGTTCAAGATAACGGCAAACTGGATTCAAGTTACATCTCATTACAGTCAGTCATATCCATAACGCTTATTAAACATGTGGAACAGAATAGTTGTTACGGAACTGTTTGTGCTATATTTGGCTAATTTTATGGTTTAGTGGTCATATAAGGAGTTGAAGATTGACAAAATATTGTTTTTGGAACCTGTGTAAAGTAGACATTCATAGTGTGTCTAGGGGTTAAAAAATTAAGTCATGCCAATTTATTTAAGTAAGAAAGTTCAGGTGCTTTATATTTACATTCAAGTGTTTAAATTTGGTGTGCCACTGATTTTTGAGCCCAATTTTACACAATGTTTTGGCGTATGTTCTATAAACTAATTTTGAACCTCTGAACTGAACCCTAAAAACTTAAGTAAAATAGCATGTATGAGTTACCACTTTTACAGTACCCAGTTTAAATAGCTTTTAAACTGATTTCTTTTGTGTTTATAAGATCAGTGTGTCGTTATTAATTCTAATGTTAATACAGCATATTGTTAAAATCGTGCTGCGACGCGAGGATGGAAGTAAAGTGGGTGTTTGCGTTCCCGTTCACTTAAAGCTACAGAAATGATGACCATTGTAGTTTTCATTGATCATCACTACTGCTTAATATTTGATTCACTTGACTAGTTTTACGAAATTAAAAAAAAATCTTAAAGTACTAGGTTACCTTAACACCAATGCTGCTGTTATTGAAGAGGATGCAGTTTATATAAAAGCCAAGGGTATGGCGAGGTTCATTGTATCCAGTGCTGCTATCATTAAAAAGGAAGCAATTTAAATGATAGCAGCACTTGATACACTGAATCATAACAGGAAATAAAAGAATCTTTTATTTTTACTTTTAATATCTGGTAAACTACTTAATGTATCTACTGTAATGGATTGCTTTTTATTTTGTTGAATATGGAATGTACAGTGAAACTGCAAGTGAAGTACAAAACATGCTGTCGTGAGTACAAGTTAATAAAAGTCTGATTAAAGATTTGCATTTTTATGTAATCCACAAAAGCCTGACTTAATATAACACTCACACTACAGTAATAATTGTTTGATTGTGGTAATAACATGTACAGTAATAAGATTTGAAAGTAAAATTAGTGTTTTGATGCCCTGTGAATGGTATTTGGCATACTGTACAGTACGAACATCCAAAACATCTTTCATAAAATTTTGCCATAGTTCAACTTAATTTTAAAATAATGTTAAAACATCTCAACCACGTGAAAAAGAAACAACCTATAGCTTGAGTGGCAAAAGTTTCTGTGCCAAGAAAAGGTAGCTGGAGAAGATTTGGCATGGTTCATTCACCCAGATGGCACGGTAATGCAGAGGGAACAGCACAATAAGCTCCTGCAGGACTTGAAGCAGAAGAGGGAGGAACGGGGACGGGTGTACATGGGTTATATTCAGAGGGAGGGTAGTGGAAGCAAGTGTGCCGACAGAGCCAGGGGGCAGCAGTGCACCCTCCATCTGCTCTACCCCCCCCACCAGGGAGGTGGCACCAGCTCCGCCTACCAGCCAGGAGGAGGCGAGCGCCATGTAAACACTGACATTTCTAACCACACCCTGCAAAATATAGTGTACGTACTTGGCAAATGCTGCAGCTTCTGAGAATGGAGGGGGGCCGGAGTTACTACTAAAAGCAGAGACGTTACCGAGAACAAATTCTGGCTTGAATGTCGTACACTAATACTGACACGTTCCTTGATAAGAGAGAGGAGTTTGAAATACAACTGAAGGTACACCAACCCGATATTGTAGAGGTTGTAGAACTGTTGTACAAGAACAGGAGAATCGACCCAGAGGAATGCGAGTTCAGTATTGCTGGATATGACTCATTTACGAACCTTTCTCAAGAAACTTGCAAGAGGGGTGTGGTTATCTATGCTAGGCAAGACCTTAGAGCCAGCCAGGCAAGGGTACAGGAGAGGATGTTTTTGAAGAGTCCAAGTGGTGTAAAACTAAATTAAAGGGTGTATCTACAGATCCCCAAACTGTGGCCCATTAAATCAAAGGAACTTAAGAACCTTAATAGACAATGCAGTGATGCTCAACCCTAGCCACCTCCTTATCATGGGGGACTTTAACTATGGCGACATCAACTGGAGAAACGAGTTCATCCCAAATGACTTGAATAACCCTGCTACTCTTTGTAGAAACTCTGAGGGATAATTTTCTGTTTCAACATGTTAGAGACCTGACATTACAGAGGGGAGCAAACACCCAAGCCACTAGACCTCATCATAACAAGCGAAGAGGGTATGGTGGCCAAACTGGAACATCTTGCCCCAGTTGGCACCAGTCACCATGTAGTGTTGTCATTCAGATTTAACTGTTACCTAGTTCAAGATAAAGGCAGGCCAAGGTGCAAATATTACAAGGGAAATTACAAAGGGATGAGGGAAGATATGAAGGGTATCAACTGGCCTGACCCATTTAGGCACAAGAACGCAGACACTATGCTGAATATCATAACTAGTAAAGTGACCCATTTGATCGATAAATATATACCCAAGGCCAAACCCAGTGCCTCTAGGAATACAAGGGAATCCCTACACATGAACCATGCGGCGGTCGACAAAGTTAAGAAAACCCAGAAATTCAAGACGTGGGTTAGGTCAACCGATGAGCAGGACAGGAGATGTATGCAAGAGCCAGAAACCAAGCAAAGGCAGAGGGTAGAAGGGCTGAAAAGGAGTTCCAGGGGCTGGTTGCAAGCGAGGTCATATCAAACCCAAAAGCGTTTTACCGCTATGCAAAGTCGAAAATAAAATTGCGAGTACGAGTATCAGACCTGAGGCTTGAAGATGGTAGGTAGTTATGCAGATTCTGACCAGGATAAAGGCATTGAACAGCTTCTTTTCCTCAGTGTTCACAAGAGAGGATGTGATTAACCTTCCTGTGTTTGAGGACAGACAGTTCGACACAGCACTGACCTACATTGTGTTCACAGAAGAGGGTATAAAAAATAAACTGTCAAATCTAAAGGTCCATAAGAGTCCCGGCCCTGACATGGTGCATCCCAGAGTACTAAGAGAGTTGTGCAACGAGCTTGCCGAGCCCCTGAAGATCCTGTTCTGTAAGTGCCTGGATGAACAAAAGGTCTACATGACTGCAAGCAGTGTGTGGTGATTAATGGCACGAAATCATCATCTGTACCTGTCACATGCGGGGTACCACAGGGCAGTGTATTGGGTCCGCTGTTGTTTGTTTGTTTCATAACTGACATGCCTGACGCCAAGTTATTTCAGGAAATCAAGAACCAAGCGGACTGTGAAGAGCTGCAGAAGGATCTCTGTGAGCTCCAAGAATGGTCTTAGAAATGGCTGCTGAGATTCAATGTCACGAAGTGCAAGGCTGAACAATTAAAAATATGGAGGCAGGCAACTATGTTCCAGTGGGACTGAACAAGTAAGTGGTTTCTGTGATTTACAATTGAGTCTAGAAGTGCTTGTGCTTTTGTTTTACATTTGCAAAATAAGATGGACAAGTGCACAAACATTTGAGCTTTGTCTCCCTTGTGCTGCACCCCTAGTAATATTTACCCAGCCTCTAGCTTATAATTATGAGGTTAGTTACTGTTTTTTTTTTATTGCATTTTCTTCTCATCTGGGTAATTGTGGTTCAGATAGCCCTGTGCACATGCATAATGAAGCAGTGTGTTGGCATGCAGTGGAACCACGAAGTACAGTGGGTTACAGAATTACCTGCCAAAGAGGTTGAATGTGACACTTGTTTTAGCTTAGTTATTTTTTAGTCATTTTAAACTATGACATTAATTTTTTAGGATCTATTGGATTGCGAGCCAGACAGACTTAGCCTTCCAGATGAAACTGCTTCCACAAACTATGTAAGCAAAGTAGTACCACAACTTCTGTATTAGATCACACCAAGCAAGAAATGCACACCTAGGTGACTGTACATCATACATATTTCAGATGCTTATTTGTGCCTTCTCTAAATTTGCACATTTTCATATTCCAGGCTTCAGATGATCTTGCTGACCTACCTAGAGTTGAGGAAATTACAAGCTATGTACAGGATCAAAACCGTAAGCGTGAAGACTTGCACAACCAGGTGAGTGTGAGTTGTGCTTATTTATATTAAGTCTGAGGCTTGAAGCCCTTTAAGATAAATGACAATTATTGTGATGCTGATAAATCAGTCTGTTAGGGACAACACAGCAGTGATTTGTCTCCCTCTACTGTGAGCTATCCCTTCAAGTCCACTTCCAGGCAGTTCTTCTTCCTCCCCAAACAAATCTTGGCAACATCAACCAAAAATAGTAATTCATTCATTCACTACTGTAACCCAACTTCCTACTGAAGTGGCATTTGGAGTGGTGTTAGGGATCTACCACCACTCCCAACCTCACCTGACCACCTCACTGGCACCACTCTCGAGTGTGGCAGGAGTATTGTGAAAATAGCAAGCCCAGCTGACAAGGACTTATGTAATGTATAAGGTTATGTTGATATGTAATAGATAAGACAATGTTTTGTTGTTGTTGCATTTTTCCTTATTTTTTCCTTTCTTTTATGCAGCGTAACAAGAATGTGTTAACTGTGGTAAGGCCCATGGGGGTCAGAAATGTCTGGGACCAGTCTGTTGTTTTCACTGTAGTGAGGTGTACCTAGCCTCTTCAAGTGAATAAGACCAGTTGTGACTCGAGAGAGAGATACTTCATATTCACACGAGAGACAAAGGGGGTAGTGGGGGGGGGGGGTAGTAACTCAAAACCTGTGATTTCCGATAGAATTGAAGGTCTAAATCGTCCATAACAGATCGCAAATCATCAGAAAAAAAACATAAACCTGCACTCTGCAGGTCTAAGTACAGGGATGACCAAAACTTAAAATTTACCTAATATAGCCTATCTCGAATATAAGCATCCAAATACTTATGAAACATAAAGTAAAATTTTACCCATTAATTTATATAAATGATGATATATCCCAGTGGTTCATAAGTGAATCATCAAAACAATAACAGCACTATCTTATGTTTACCTAACATCAGGCATTCTCAAAACTAAGTCCAGACAATGTCATTACTTCTAAATTGACTCATATCTCCATGACAGCTGAGCTGGTGTGAACATGGGTGATTTTTATGTCCATAAGAACATAAAAATGGAGGAAACTGCAGTGGGCCTATTGGTCCATACTGGACAGTCCCATTTACACCCAACCCCTATCACTCATGTATCCATCCAACCTATGTTTGAAGCTGCTCTTCATGGCACATTTCTTCACTTATGAAATGTCCATAAATTAGACAATAAAAAAAAAACCCATTAAAACTTACCTGAAAGTGGCATTTGTTGTCTAAAGAGTCCACCTTTGTACTACCTCTGACTGCAGTGGTGAGTTTGATAGAGAGTCGTCTGCTGGGAAACTGGTGATGTCATTGCAAATGGCGGCCGTTTCTAAAGAAATAAACTTTTCTATTATTATAGCAGGACTTTAAACTTTTATTACAGATTATATATACCGTATCACTCTATGAATGTGGCGGAGTGTATTTCATATGTTTACCCAGAACCATCAACTCGTCCATTGCCTAAACTATCGTTTGCAAAAAATGAAATCACGAGATTTGGTAACAAAGCAATATGTACAGTCAACCCTCACTTTACGCGGTTAATGTAACCCACAGGGTACCGTGGAAAGTGAGAAATGCGTAAAGTGAATAACATAACATATGGGATTAATTGAAATAGAGACCGGGCCGACCCCCAAACTCCACTTTTTGACGACACACAATTATGTTGTAGTAAAAATATTATCTTAACTTTATGATGGTATGCACACACAATTAATAATTAAGAGAAATATCAATAATATGAGGTTTTTTAACACTTACATTAGTAGAAAAGATGGCTGGGCACACGGGGATGGGCGGTTGGTTCCGAGGCAGAGGGCAGATTATTGGCCCTCACCTGTATCACTTGTATCAATTGTATCACTATCCACCACAGAGGCTTGCAGGGCCTCTTTGTCAAACCCCCCAAAGTCCATACAAGTCCATATCCTCACCATAATTATCACTATCACTGACTTGGGCCGGCTGTGGTGGGTGGCGGGTGAAGAACTGGTAATGTTTTGATGACTGGGCGCCCTTGTGCGCACCATGTTCGCGCCGCTTACACAACATGGCGGAGGGCGGAAGGTTTGGATCCAAAAATGGCGCGCCTCGCCAGCCGCTCTCCGCATAAAGGGTTACACGCACCGCGGAATGTGAGCATCCTGGATTCCGGCAGGGCACCGCGTAAACGTGGAATGTGGGACCGCGTAAAGTGAGGGTTGACTGTAATAGCCTTTTGTGTATTTTTATGATTTTCCACTCCTAATATCTTGGTTATGAGTAAAGTGCACCAAGTGTCATGAATGAAAATTGTCTCGTCTTGTTTTGGTCTGAACTTTATCATAAGCATTAAAAAAAAAAAATATTTATATATCAAATTATGACCTCAACTATAAATTGACCCATTCTAGTGGTGTTTTGACTTGGTTCCTGGACACAACCACCTTCATCCCTTAGCTAGTTTGGATTCTTGCCCATAAAACAAGCTGAACTTAATCCCTTTTTTTTTTTTTTTTAAGTTTCATTAATATCATCAAAATGAAAAGGTTGTTCCATATTTTAAAGTTTATGACAGCAAGTTCCAATCAAAAGAATTTAGGGCAAAGTTTATCTCATTGTATCCAGTGGACTCTACAGGTATTGTTAAAAAAATTGTCATTTGTCCTGATGTGATGGATTGGTTTTATTGGTACTTTTACTTACTTTTATCCTCTTTACCACTGATCGGCTCGTTAGCTGCTTGGGCGATCGGTCACGTCTCTTCTTACTTTTCTTTTTTCCTCTTCGCCAAATGATCGCCTCGTTAAATATCTCACAGGTCAGAGTTGGAGTTTGGTTCATCCTTCCTGAATCTAGTGGAGAGTGGCTGTTTACAGCATTTTCACTGAACCATAGAAAAAGAGTACAATATCTGCTTCAAGAACAGGGGTATCTTCGTTGGTAATCTTGCAGGACACTTTACTTTGCCACTTGGCCATTAAATGGGCTTCATACATTAATGGTTTGATTTTTTATGCCACATTTCAGTTTGTATGTAATACTGTACTGTATATATACGACATGCAAATACTGTACAGCCAACAAAACATTTACAAATTCTGCTTTCTGAACATAACTACGGTACTGTACTGCTGGATCCAAAGGGAACAAAGAGAGACAAGCATATACAGCACATTCTTTGGTATCTTTTATTCTCATTTACAAATATGTAAAAATGTACATAATATACATTATTTACAAATGAAATTACTATTATTTACAAATAAAAGTGGATTTTATGGATAACTACAGTCATTAAAAAATGACAATGGCACCATAACACATTGATGAAACAAAAGCTTCATCATTATGTTAACAAAATAAAAATAAATTCTTTTAAACAAAGACAATTCAGCTGTTGATGACAATGGCACCATAAAAACAAATATGAAGCTTTTTTCCTTTGATGTCTCAAGTAAAAATCTTTATTATGAATCATATCTATTATCTTTTGTTATTGATGCCTTCTATAGTAATTACAGTATACTGAAAACTTGTAAAAGGTGAAAAATAATATTGAGTTTAACTACTTAGTGATCGTGAAAAAAATATAATAACCAATATTTGATCACATTCATTCACATCTGAATTAATAGTAGTATAATAGTAATAGTACATCAGTCACAGCTCCTCATAACTTTCAAAGCATTTTCTGAATCCTACAATAAGGGGGCTTTGAATTAATGGAGCAGCATTTATTCTTAAAAAAAAAAAGTAGACATTCTAAACCGGGTTTTCTTTTCTAGGGAATACTGTACTATACTGCATGGTAATATACCTGTATTTTGCCTTGGGAATATTTTCTTAATGTGTAAATCAAGAATGTTCTAAAATCTAAATTATTCCCATTTAAATGATGGCTGCCACCTTGTCAGAAATAGGAACGAGTTTACTGTAGACATTAATTTAAATCTTACATCTTAGATTAAGTGTATTTTTTTGTTTTACTGTGATATGCAATGACCATTATTACATTGTTTTAACTATTATCATAAACATTATTTCAACAAAAGTATATGTTGGCAAATTTGACCCTAGTATCCCATTATTTAAAGCTATTGTTATCATATTACTGTTGATCTTCTGTATGTTGCACAAACCATCACATTTGACCATGGAATACAGATTTAATTAAAGTGCCTTGTACACTGCCTGCTAGGCTCGGTCAATGCGCAGAGCTTATCAAACATTATTATTTACACTAAGTTATGTTAGCATAATGTTATCAAGATATGACATTTAGGAATATGAAGAGTAACAGGAGATATGTATAATTCATCATTAGAGCTCTCAGTCGACTAGTAGTCATAAATGTTACATAAAAGTGGTAAAATTTCAACAGAGTAGCATATTTTTTCCAGATTCAGTTAAACTAAAAGTTGAAAGTATGTATTATGATTCATGTTAGGATTCAGAGTTATGATCCATCTTAAAGGCTGAAAGTTAATTTCTTAAATGAGATAAGCCTTATGCTAAACAAATGGGTTAATTTTGACATAATTTAACATTTAAAGTACAGTACAGGAATAAGGGAGTTACTGTAATGTGACTTTGAAAATTGCATCATAACCATAAATCATAAAATGTAAAATTATATAATGATGAAAACTAAATAACAAAAGGAAAAACAAAACCAGATATTTAAAAAAAAAGTGAGATTCCATTAATGGCTAGGATAATAAAGATAGTGTATCAAATCTTTCATTACTGAAGAGATAAAATACAAACACAGTATAGGTACTGCACAGGTATTATCTCTATCCTATGTGCTTCACAGTGACCCCTGAACACATCCTGTTAGAAACAAGCAAACCAGGTGTATGTTATTCAATAAAAGTCTTTTGTTATAGTTGTCTATTGTGCACAAATGTTCTTGACTCGAAAATAAAAAGTGAAGTCTATCAAGTCTTTTGTCATTATGAGATGAATAAATTCCCCAGTAAGGTAGCTACTGCACCTATGACTGGGAGGAATGCTATAAAATTTTTAATACTGAAAACAAATAAAAAACAGATCACGGGTATGGAACAATGGAATCAAGAGTACTGTAGTATTTCTATGCTAATCTGGCCCATAAGCCATGTCCATTTTCTACACTAATAGCTGACTGGTTTGTAGAAAATTCAAAATAAATGTGTTCACAATTGGTAAGATGACCTGCTATTATCTAAAATGTTAAATATTTATCTGAACTATCAAAATACAAATGATCTCAAGGCATTAGCACTTCAGAGACAATGTTAGAAAATTCTAAATATTTATCATAAAAGGTCAATGTAAATATGCTTTTGTACACATGCAGTCCAGGGGGAGGTAAAACGCTCAGGGGAACCAATCAGCAATTTGTAGCTATAGACGAAGGGCGGAGCTTACAGGCCAGGTTAGAGTGGAAAGGGTATACTGTACTAGTAATGTCATTGTCTTCATAAAAGAGGTTTGATTCAGTGAGTATCAGCCATCACACTTGCCTCACACAATGACAAATTTTATTAAATATTAAATCAGATGATATTTTTCTTTACGTCTGTACTAATGGTTCCATTTTATATAAGTGGAAATGAAGCAAGGCTGATAATGACCCTCAACTGATGGAAATATTGAGGAACAAATTAATCGCTTTTACTTCTATGGTGAAGAAACACTATTTTCTGTCTTCACTTTCTAGAAGAATGGAGAAATGGATCACACAGAATGTCAGCTCCAAACTTTTTATGGTCATTTATGTTCTTAATTAAATGTACTCACAAGGAATACCATTGTTTTTTTTTTTTCACTTTATAAACTTAAGAACAACATGTTCCATACTTTCATTAAAAGGAAAACAGACATTCTCTTTTAAGTTAATAAGAAGCTTAAAATTAATACAGTACGAGACTCACACCAGCTTGAAATGACAACTAAATCTAAATCATAAATATTTTTGTTACTGGTAAATAAAAATAATCAGTTTTCTCCATCCAAAATAATAAAAAAAAAAAAAAGTAAACATCAAAGCAATTCCCAATTCATGACACTGCTAGATTACATGGGTGTAAGAGGTCACTTGTGCACCAAGACATATACAGTACAAAATACTGTATACAGTACTACTGGTATATCATTAAGACAGTATATGGGAAAGCACTTAGATAATCCTGGCCATCATGAATTTAAATAATATTAATTTAGAAGGACATCTATAACTAAATCTCATGATTAATAATTAAATGAAGTATTGACAGTAGTATGACATGAATTGAGAGTACCAGACAATACATTACATTCTAACACTCCATTTGGACAATATTCTCTAAAACAAAATATGTCCAATAGATACAATATGATATTGTAGCAAGGCATGAGCATATTGATACTATGGTAGGTATTCTAACATGCCAGGATACACAGACATTACTTTGAGGCCACATATACACTTGTATGTACACGATTCATGAGCAAAGGCTTGGAAGGTCCCTCTTAACATGATATATCAGGGACATCTCCAAAAAGCTTACTCATGATAACTGCTTCACCTACTTTTCTTCTTTAGAAATTGTGCTAAACACTTGCTATGTCCACATACATATGCTTCATGCAAGCTTTTAAGCGTCTATATCACCACTAAAAAATCCATAGCACGTTGGCCATTTTCACAAAGTGTTGAGGAAGTCGTTTCCCTTCATGAGGTATACAGTCCAGTCTTCCTAAAGTTTTTATAAATGAGGGAGTTTTAAATTAAAAGGATTATTTTCATTTTCACTTGCAAAATCAAATTGATAATTATCTGGTACTAACATCTGTTGCATCTGTAATACACTGTAACCAAAACAATAATTACCGGTACCGAAAATAGAAAAAATAATTGTTTATGTACAGTCGCTCAAAATTTTTTCTGAAAAGTAGGGTCGGATGGATATCAAAACGAACAATACAACCCCTGTTGTCTGGGCACTGTTGCCTCGGTAGGGTTGGTAAGCGTGAGTAGGCGTAGGTGCCACAACTGCTTTTAACCAGGGTAGTTTATATTTATAATTACAAGTATCAATCGACATGTAAACTGTCAACATTGCATTTAGTCATACAGTACCTGTATGAAAGCAGCATAATCGCTATACATAGCATGTTTGATGCCCATTGTGAAACAGTATCGATGACAGGGTAGAGTTGCCATGTTGCTATGAACCCAAACAATGTTAGCATATACTACTGTATATAATAGCCAAACAGTATGTAGTAATGTTGGAGTATGTAATATAACAGACACCCAGGATCATGAAACAATAAAGGCTATATTTCAATAATATCGTGTTCGTAACAATGTCATTGATTATTAAACGTGATAACCTTTACAATCTGAAACCTGTATGTCTCAGCATCGGAAAATACGCCCTTATCATTATGAATGTTTGAGGTGTCTCAGGTAAGGTGTCCGGCGATTTGCTAGGCGTATAGCACTTATTCAAAGTTGAATTCGAGACCACTGTCATAATCATTTCATTCGTCATGGAGACGACACAGAGTATGCGTAGAGTGATAATTGCCCTTTGCAATGAAGGTAATGGCAAGGCAGAAATTGCGAGGCGTGTCCTACAATATCAAATACTACGTATGGATATATGTAGTCAACATATGCATTTAGTTGTTGTTGTTGATGTTGAGCAGAGGAACATTTAAGCATTACCATGCACATATTGTTTACTGTATATATGTCTGACATGGATAATGTCTTTTTAGACTGTAATTCCCTGTTAATACAGTACAGTACTGTATAACCATATTAATTATATTCATATGAAACACGATAATGAGAAATGGCAGGTAACGTCTTATATATTACATGGCAAACATTGTGGCATGCAGGGCTACCACCTTTATGCCTGGTCCTCTACCATTTCTGAGAAACATACATCCGATGTGTCACATTGTCATGAAAAAAATTTTCAGATACTTTTTTGAGCGACTGTACACCTATAATTTTTCGGGGTCTTTTCCTTTAAAAAGATTATCATCAAATAAACATTCCTCATCTCTGTATATCAATATTTTTATTATAGGCATTTTTGTCTCACGACTAGAAATTGTCCATCCTTTATCAGCACAACAGTGTGATGAAGGTATCGTCTGTATATTTTGTGGTTACCATAGTTTACACTTATACACCATAAACACTAGGTGAACACAGGTTACATATTATCCTACAGATTATTATTTGATACCTCTGTAGGGAATGGCTGAAGAACCGGAAGATAGGTTTTGTAATGTAGACACGCATATTTTAAGATTATCCTAGATAATGCCACAAATATTATAATGAGTGGTCTGCAATATGGACCCCATATATGATACAAGATTGAATACAATCTGACTGGCTAATCTAGCATCTATCCTTCATTTGCTTTGTATGATTATATATTGTGGATCAACTTTATAAACACATGTCTAATTATTACCCACAAATCACTCAAAATACTTAGTTTAGAGGTAAGCTTAGATGCAAATGGTTTGTCAGCAGGTTACCGGGGATGAGAGAGGGCTTGTTGATGACTTTGTTGGTGAGGCTGGTGGTTGTTTCGTGGTGGTGAATGTTGATGGGATAATGGGTGGGAGTCTGGCAAGGGGGATAAACTGTGTTGAATGACATGTTCTTTAATTCCATTAGCTTGGTGGGGATTGTGTGGGATAGGGCCATGCTGAGGACTGTGCTGAACACCAGGGGGACCATTCTGAGATGCTAGAAGGGGATTAGTGCTGTCTGCTGCATATGCTTTGTCACCCATGCTTCCATAGAAAGCAGAGGTAGACTCATAGAGGGCACTTTGGTCAGTGTATATAGCACTACCTTCATTATAAGGAGAGTCACTCTCTTCCTCCTCATCAATTGGTCCCTGGTACACAGAGCTACCACCATACATGTCTGGGAGACGTCCTGGGCTGTAGTCACGGGCCAGGCGTGGAGCTCCTGGGGCACCCATAATCCGCGATCCACTTAACCCCTGTAGACCTTGCAGTCCTACTCCAGAAGCAGGGCCAGGGAGAGGGTCTTTAGGGTCTCTATGTATAGGTGGGGTTCCTGGTCCTGTCATGTCCATGGGAGGAAGTGGAAGAGAGTCACCATTTATATCAAAGTCACCTGTGTTTACACCTCTCTTTGGAATAGAAGGACTGGCCTTTCTCTTGTTGAGGTGACGAGGTAGTGAGCCTGTAGTCATTATCTGTAATATAAAGAGGATAAGGTCTATTATTAATTGGAAATAGAAAAAGCATCAGTACTGTACTATGATTTCCCAGCAATAATTTATAAAACATTTGTTGTATATTTTGTGAATGTCTTATCAAACACATTTGCAAGTACTTGTACAGTTCTGTTCTGTACTGGGGCTTACATTTATATGTAATCAACAGATTTATAGTGTTGGAGAAATTATTATCCAAAATTTTTTATCTCTGCAAATGTAATTTTTTAAAAAAGAAATTGAAATTTTTCTTGAGAACTTAATTGTTTGTCATGTGCATTGCAGATTTCTTATGTTAGGTTAGGTTGGGTAGGGTAACATTAAGTAAGGTTGGATAAAGTAAGGTAAGATTAGGTTTTGTTAGGGTAAGATACATTTCACTAATTTTGCAGCCAAACAAATCACTCCTCCTGAATGTATCGTATAAAAAACCTATGAACAGAATTCTTTTTCTAAGAAAAAAAATTGTTTTACCACTTAATATTTACCCCCCTTTTTTATTAGGGTTGATGAACATAGATTGGGTTAGGTATTATTTAACTCTGAGTCATGGAGACTTATTGGATACTTAGCAGAATAAGTTGTTATAACTTGGTCCTAGCAAAGGAGGCAAAAATGTTCACTTGACCTCATATTTGGCTTTCATTACTGACGGATATTTACAGCTACAGTATACCACATTAATAAGGTCCATCTGCAAGTTTACTCAGTCATAAAAAAAAAAAATGTACCGTAAATATGGACAATAAAAATCTTCTATTTTGGTACAAATTACTTGAAAAGTTGTAAGACGGCAAAAGCTGCGTCTCTTCCATTCCGCGAGAAATAGAAACACTCGAGCCTCTTCTTATAGTAAAAAAATGAACTAAAAAACAAACTGTAATATAGTATTTTAGTATGTTGATGTACAAAGCATCATCTTCATTATTCTATGATAAAACAAGTCTAACAAACATTATTACAACATATATTAAAAAAATTTCTTATGCAATCGGGAAATAGTGACTACTATATCTGGGTTGAGAGTGTTACAGCACCTTAGGAGGTGCTGTAAGTTACGGGCTCACTTACGGAGTCCGCTGCCAAATATTTGTTTTGAGTATACCGATCGGAAACTGTAAGTCCAGTTACGGGGTAAACAAAGAGATACAGTCTCGTAAATGATTTTGAGTATGCGGCCCCTGTACTGTAATGAGTACAGTAGTACTGTAAAAGCTTTATTATCTGGAATTTAACTAACCAGAAAGCTCTTGTATCTAAGAGTTCCAATATTTACCAAGACAAAATCATATTTGTACTGGACATTTAACCACTTCAACATGGGATGCCACTTTTAATATTCTATTTGGCTAATGCCAGAAAATTTTATTCAGCACTTTACTTATTGTATACAGTAAATGTTTTAAAATTGTTTTAGTGTTTATGTTTTTTTGTACGTATACATTTAAATGTGTGAGGAAGGTTTCAGCCAAATTTAAATGTCAACAAAGATGAAAAAATTACTACCATAGTATCATTATTACTTTTCACAGAAAATTACCCCTTGAGTACTTTTATTTTTTCTTACTTGGGTTCATTTTGCACAAAGGCTTCTATACCCATACATCTTGGTCTTATAATTTTTTCAATGGAGCAAACCTCAATTTTAGTTTATGCTTTATGAATCGAAGGTATGTAAAATCACATAAATCATACCAAAGAAATCCCACTATAGGAGAGAACAGAAAACCAAAAGCACTGTATATTTCAACCATAACTTATGGTTATCTTCACCACTTCACAATGCAGAAAAGGACCGTAGGTTACAGTTGAATCTTTGGTTTTCTGTGTTTTATCTTCTATAGAGAAATTTCAGTGTTACTATACACTACAGTACTTTAATCTTCCGATTAATGTTTAAAGTGGATTCTTAAGGACCAAGGTACAATGTTCATATTATAAAGTGGATTATGTGCATAACTATTTGTGTTTGGGTTCATGGTCCCATGACCCACTGCACTCATTTTGTGAGTCACTTGTTAGTTCACAAAACCATTAAGTTTACTACTTGTTGATCCCAGGGGTACATAAACTAGATTGGCTCTACTTTATTACTTAATACTGTAAGAAGCAAACTAGACTCTGGCAGTTTAATTCAACCATCCATGCATAAGCATATTTTTTATCCATTTTTGATAATGATAATATGGTCAGGTACAGCTGCAGAAATGTGTTTCTACCACCCAGTGGTAACCCATGTCACAAACAGCCAACCTATATGACCTATAGCAAACCTATCCACCAATCACATACGTCATAACACGACCAATACCCATTCATTCACAAATAATGATACTACCGTACTACTGATTCGTTGCCATTTGGAGACACGGGTACCACAGGGAGTGTAGGAACACATTTCCGCAACTGTACCTGTCTTCCAAGAGCCCTGTTAACCATTGGGGATTGATGCCTCCACTGAGGGTGTTGTTGCTGGGGAAACAGTGGAAGTCCTTGTGGGCTATTGTACTGCTGAGGATGGTCAGGAGGTGGGTTCTCTGGGAGAGGTGGAGGAGCATACTGTTCCCAGGGAGGAATATAGCCCCGTTGCACCACACCATGAGGCTGTAAAAGTCACATCATATTAGTTGTTATTTTCATGTTCACCCACATCTAACATAACCTTATCATGTCTGCTAACCTTAACAGTCAGAAAAATGCAATATTGGAAATCTTAAAACACACACACAATATAATTAAAAAAAAAACATTCAGGAAACTGAAACTAGGGTGAATTATGTGTTGATACATAATGATCACAATCCCTGAAAAGCATAATGTACAGTATAGTCTGGATTTGCGCGGTCAATTGAACCCGTGGAGGTCCGCGTAAAACGAGAAACGCGTAAACGAAATAACAGAACATATGGGAGTAATTGAAATAGAGACTGGGTCGACCCCAGACTACCCTTTTTCCGACTGGGCACACGGAAATGGGGGGTTGGTTCCGAGGCAGAGGGCAGATTATTGGCCCTCACCTGTATCACTTGTATCAATTGTATCACTATCCACCACAGAGGCTTGCAGGGCCTCTTTGTCAAACCCCTCAGTCCATATCTTCACTATCACTGACTTGGGGTGGCAGGTGAAGAACTCGGTAATGTTTTGTTAACTGGGCGACCTAGTGCGCACCCTGCCCGTGCCACTTCCCGCGTAAATGATGGAATGTACAGCGTAACTAATAATTGCCGGTCTGGCCAGGTGCCGCGTAAAGGAATTCCGCGTAAATCCAGACTATACTGTACCTTTATTTTTTCATCTGTAAGGTTTTATAGCACCGTGTGTTGTATAGGAATAACTCAGTAGATAAAACAGACCTGCTTAGAGTTGAGTGCCGGTGAGAGGGAAGGCTTGTAGAGTTGCTGCTTCTTGAGGGTACAGTAGAGGACGAGGTTGTCATCAGGCTTCTCCACTGCATTACTGTCTCCATACATGCTGCCGTACACGGGGATGTTTGGCTCTACTTTTTCACCCTAGTTAGGAGGATTATTTTATTTCGTATCATTCTATGAAATCAGAAACAAGAACAATGGTGCATCTACATAAACAAATACAGGTACTGTACAAGAATTTTAAAATAATAAAATGAACACTACTGTGGATTATTCTACAAATTATAAGCCATCCCCTTGTACACAATGAGAGTACCGGTGCATAACTGTATAGTACAGTACAAGGTATGTGCATAAATCAAATTTCTTAAAAAATTTTCTTTACAAGAAAGCTGTTTTTCTTTGTAGTAAAGTTATTTATTAAGACCTGCATGTAAATAATAGAATAAGCACTCCTTTCCTCACACAGCCAAACTGTGGAATGCTCTGCCCTCTGTATTTCTACACTCATACAATCTGTCTCGCTTTAAAAAGCTGGTTTTCCGGCATCATCGTGATGTAGATTAATGCAACATTTTCCTTTTCTATTAATTTATTTTAACTTATTTTTTCACCCCCTAGGCCCTGATGTGGGTTGATGACCTGTGCCCAGGTGGGCTATTCCCCGTAAAAAAAAAAAAAAGGATAAATCAATCTTTTATCTGTAATCTCTAATAAATGTGTCATTTACATGCTGCATTTTTTGGTTCATTATCTTTTTATTTTTAAATATCCTGTATATGATATACAGGATATTTAAAAATATTTAAAGTATATCCTAAATTGTCTCCACCATCCTTTCATAAAATATGCTCATTTTGCAGTACAACTTTAGTGTTTTTTTTTAATCCTTAGCTTTTCTAGTCATTGGTATAAGTGAGTAGGCCAGTGCTAACAGCTGGGAGGGGAGCTAAGTAACACAATACCTGTACTGTAGTATATGTGGTTCTACAATGCTTGTTTTGGGGATGGAATGTAAAGGAAGAGTTTCATTACTATACTGTCGTTGGTCTTCTCAAGCTTCCTGACTATTTTAAGTACAATAGGATTCCACTTAAACAAGCCATATTATGATTTATTATTTTAAAGTGTTTTGTTATAACCATCTCAAAATTATACACTGTATCGGTGTTTTCCCATTTTTTTTTTACTTATAATGCAGTGAGTAGGGCATCGAGGCAAGTTTGCCTATTTACAGTACATAAATTACTGCACAATATGTCTAATTTTAACACTGAACCACAGAATGATATACAGTGATAATTTGTGTTCATCTATGGTTCCTGAAACACAGGTGCTTATCAATTTTAGAAGTGATAAAACACCAGTACTGTAGTAGTTCTAAATTAATTATAACCTAACCTTAGGTGAAAGAGAAAAACAAGAAGCAGAAGCATTGTTAGAAGATCTCACCAACCTAACCAAAGAAACGTACCTAACCTTACCTAACTTTCTATCCGTGAGAGCAGCCACCCAGACTGTGTGGCTGGCTCATTAACATACAGGTACACTTGGCAACTGGCGTCGATTGGACACGGCAGTGTGTTTTGAAATAGGTCAATATGATTGGTTGTTTACATTCGGGGATGCAGCATCACCGGCGCATTACAGTACCTCTGAGAAGACAAAGTAGTGTGTGCCTAACCTAATTATCGGTCAATTTATAGTACTACACCAGTCTTTATTTCAAAATTAAAAATAGGTTTTTCCTATGTATTTTGATGAGTTTCGAACGAATTTGATATTCGTTTCCACCAGAAATCATGTGTTTTTTAGAATAAAAAAAAATTATATTATCAACTAACGAAGAAAACCTAATCTAACCCAACCTAACCCACTGTTCATGCCCCAGACGCTTAAAGAGCGAAGGGGGAGGCCTGGAGCGATGCGTGAGCAGGGGGCCAGATCACCTCCGCCAAAAGTAAACAAAACATGGCGACACTTGTGACTGAGCGAAAGTAATAATCCTGAAAAATTAATATTTCGGTTATCCTTAATTTCCGGTGGAAATATCAGAAGAAAAATGTCTTATAATTGTGTAGACATTGAGATAAATATTTCTAATACGGAAATAAAGACAGGTGTGATACTGTAATTTCACCTAATTATCTACCAAACGAAACAATTTCCATAGAAATAGTAAAATAAACACCAAAACAAATAATGTGTTGGCGGGTTAGTCGTCAATATTAGCAAAAATTACTTTAAAATGTGTATATTATATAGGTAAAATAACTAACTATTCATTAGTTGCAATATCAAAGATTTACATTTCTCCCGCGAATGATGTTTGTGGTGGCGTAGGCTACAGGAGTACCAGGTGCCTGTGTCCCTGGGGGCATGAGGGGTGCCACTGGGCCATCCACCTCAGCATAGTCTCCAGGTGTGGCATTGAGGTTGAGCAGCTTCTCTGGGGTGGCATCGTTCTTTTCTTCGGTGGTGCCGCCGGAAGAGCTGCCCCACGGACCTCGCTCTATCCATAACCCCCCTGACATGGTCCCGTTCATGCTGCGACCATCCATCTTGTAACCTGGCAGATAATGATTTGGATAACAATGTTTTGCAGACTTTTTTTTCATACATCCTATTTTCTAAAACAAACATATTAGAAAAAATCATCAGATTTGGTTAAATGGAATTAATACAAACCTCAAAAATAATCTACTGTACGCTTTCTTTATTATGGGTGTGTATTTTAAAGCAAAGAAACATTATCAAAATGAAGAGGCACACTAAGATTCAGAAAAAAAGATTAAATGAGACCATCCTTTACTTGTTTACACAGCAGCACTTGTTCCTTTCACTTTTTACAGTGCACTACCTTCTCCCCTGAGTCCCCTCACAACTCATGGACACAAAATCATAAATGCCATATTTAATACCGATAATAAAGTATCCCACTTTGCTTTAAAAAGACGTCTATATGAAATACACATATCTGCAAGTTTATGATACAAGGAAATGTGTGCTGTGGGATTCTGTTACCGAGAGGAATGTGCACAAACACTAATTGCATTATATGGTTGTCAAGCACGGAGTAGCAATACACTGTAGTGTATTGCAATTTGTGATATAGAGCAAAAGTCTTCAAGAACAGTAAACAGAGGTACACAGAGAAAGAACTTCAGTCTGGCCGCCGCCTTCATTATTATACTTGTGGTACAAGTGTCATGATTGGCTCATGGCCTTAAAATCTATGAACTACTATAATATTACTGTTCTCCCCATGCCCCCAAGATCCTTAAAATGTTACCTTCTCCTGTCACCCTCAAAAGTTCTATCATTCCCACTAAGCTGCCTGTAAGATTGAGGTGGATAGTAAGCATGACAGGTGCCCTTCAGGCAACAACTCGTTTACCAGGGCGCAACACTCGAGAGAAATCAAGAAAGGTGGGAGGTTGGTCGGTGATGAGGTTAGCAGGTTCCCCCGAGCCTGCCTGCCTGGCGTGCCCTCCCACCCTGATGCCCACCACTCCAATTATTACACTTTGTTCAGGGAATAGCATACCATCACAGCATTAACGACGTTACGTCCTCCCCTGCCTCACACTTTTCTTGTGCTTCGTATTTTTAGGTGTTACTGCCAAATTTCAACATATTTTGTTGTACTTTACCATATATAAGTTATTGCTGACATAAACATCACCCTTTCTCTTCTGTGTCGTATTTCTTTTATCACCAAATCTTAAGATGCTAAACAACAGTAAACATAAATGAAAGGCTTTTGCTTTTCATTGCTATTACTAGCTTTAACGTATGCTTTGCTTATCTGTGCTATTTGTATTATTTGTTTAATAGGGGCGAATGATCTGTTACGGGATTCGTTAAAATTTCTTAATGTGTTTATACTTTTTAAATCATGAATTAGTTGATATACATTTGTTTTTGTACACACCTACAGACACTAAAAAGCATTTTTTTTTACACTCGAGATAAAATTGAAAGTGTGGATACAACACTAGGAATTTGGTACACAAAAAGCAGCAGGGCCGGTGTAACGGACCAGAAGTTCCCCGGACCAGAAGTAACCGAAACGATAACTGCGCATGCGCAGTTGATGACGTCACATTCACAGTGACGTGACCCAGCCTCACCGTGCGTCTGAGTCGGACCAGAAGTGACCAGTTGTGCTGTGGCGATAGATAAGTGGATATGGCGACACTGACAGGGCAGAAAATGCAGATTGAGAAATTTTAAAAGTACATGGAGTATGTCAAGTACTACCTAAAAAATAACACCGCCAGGCAGTGACAATCATGTAAAGAAGGCAGTGGTGAAGGCTACGAACAGTAATCCGTATAGAATTGATGGTTAGTAAGTATGTCACTTAGCAAATTTGAGCACCAATTTCAGGATTATGGCAGAGAATTATAACTTCAGAAGAAGAAAAGCAGAGTATTCTTTTGAACTGCAATGCTGCACCATCTGCTGGGCACAGTGGTATCATTACCACAACTGAAAAGAATTCCCAGCGGTATTACTGGAAGAGTGTAAAAGAAGAAGTGAAAGATTATGTAAGCCTTATTATTTGATTTTAATACATTTTTACACTGCAATAGATATTCTCATTGAACTCCAAATATAAAATTAGAAAAGGTAAAGAAATTTAAAGATGAATTGCAGCACTTCTTCAGAACACCCCCAAATGGCAAGCGCTATTGTCATGCTACATGTACAGCCACCCAAAAAAGTCCTGTCGCGAACCATGAACCCCGAAATTCAGACTCTTGAATCAGAAGCATTTATGGACAGAATAATGTTTCAGTGTCTACTGCTTCGGGTTCACGAGTCTGAATCTCGGGGTTCGTGGTTCGCGACACGACTTTTTTGGGTGACTGTACAGTCGGCCACAGGAATAAGTATACACACTGTAGCTATAAGGTCCGAAAATGGTCTGGTAACATTGAAACTGCGCATCCAGACGCATGATGAAACTCAGCCCCCCCCCCCCACCTGTTATCTCTAACTATTTTCTGTTTCCCCTTCTTTATTCCTCTATTTACTCCTCTTCCTTCCTTTACTAATCCAAACATCAGTAAAAAGTTTACTACCATTGGATACAATATATTACTTGTAATACAAACACAAGACACTAGTAAAACATTCACTACAAATGCATATATATAACATATATGTAGGAATAAAACATAAATTACAGGTCATTTTGTAATTTTGTCTGTTCTGTTCAGGACAGTGTTACCAGATATTTGGTCTCAACACGAACCGTCGGTATAGAGTACTATAGACAGTACTTATTCTTGTGGCCGACTGTACGTGCACGGTCCTCAAACATTTGCAAGTATGAGTGATTTCCCTTTATATTGGTTACTTGGTTCGTCACCGTCTTCCTTGTCAAACACTCCCAGTGACCAACACAGCCAAGGCCTCTTCTACAATAGGCGGCAGCAGCTCCGTCACCCACGAGTTCCACCCCAAAAATCCTCTTGCGTCGCATTCCCATTTCCTGCCAATTTCCGGTTGGAAGTGAAGCTTTCTCATTCAGTTTCCGTTTCCTTTTACGTTCAGTACTCCTGCAGGTCTCATTCGGGAAGGACTAGTGTCTCCGAAATTTAAGTCACCTACTTCTGATCTGGATTTTTTTGTACTCATTTTCGTCTCTGAGGCCCCTCTATCAATACCACTGGACTGTAGGCTTATTTTTATAGTTTGGATGAAAACTTAATTATAAACAATTCTGAAAAAAAAAACTTCCCATGAGAACAGTTGAGGAAATTAATACTACCCGGTATATTCATTAGTTTTCTTTTATGCTTAGGTTAAAATATGCCCGCAAATAAAATCAATAGTGATACCATTACAATAGAGCAGTTTCCTGCACCGTATTTTTCATTTTTTTCTTGTTCTCCAGTCACCCCCGTCTCAAGTGCACAGCTGATTGAGCTTCTTGGCCACCCACCGCTGTAATTAAGATATGCTAATACATTAAAGCAGCTGAGAGCCCAGTGTTGTGGTGTTCACCCTATGTTGAGGTCCTTGACAGGTTAGCTCATCATTCTGTCTGTCTGTCTGTCACAGTCCTTATTCCATACTTCATGTATCTTTCCCATTCCCTTCCTTACCTCCATTTCCCACATTATTCAGTACCTTCCCCAACTTCCCTCTCCTTTCCTTCTCTCCTTTATCTCACCCATTCCTTTCTCCTCTTTCCTATCCCCCATGTCTCCCACCCCTTCCTCATTATTCTCCCTCTCAGCTTTCCCCCACAATTTCTCCTCGTCCTTCCTTCACCCTCATCGCTTCCCTACCTCGTGCTTTCTCATTTTCTTTCTTCAATTTCCTTCAATCCTTCTCCTTTTCCTTCCTCCCCCCCCCACGCTCACTCCGACCTCTTTTCCTCGTTCCTCCCATTCCTCCTTCACCCTCATCTCTCCCTCCAGGCCCTCTAAGCAACGCATGCCCCAGGAGGGAATCACTAAATTAGATTAGCATTCCTGGGGTCGGCCCTTCCAATTCTGCTTTTCTTCAGGTTGCTTCTCTTTTCTCCTTCCCCCATAACGATTTTACTGTCGCTCACATTCTCTTTCCCCTCTTATTTTTCCTCCATAGTCTGTCTATCTATCTGATTGTCAATGTCCTTTATTTCTATTATCTTTCCTCTCTAGAGTGTATGTCTATCTGTTTGTTTCCTCCCTCTCTTTTCTTTCTCAATAATGTCTGCCTGCTTATCTATCTAACTATCTGCGTGTGTGTGTGTGTGTGTGTGTGTGTGTGTGTGTGTGTGTATTTCCCACTTTTTCATTTTCTTGTTCTTCCTCTAATCTCTCTAGTTGTCTTTCTGTGTAACCGCCTGTCTCTCACTCAAACTATTGTTGTTCTTTCTCTCAACTTACTGTGTCTATCTATGCATTTCCTTTCCTCATTACCTGTATGTTCATGTCAGAGAGAGAGAGAGAGAGAGAGAGAGAGAGAGAGAGAGAGAGAGTCCCTCATATATTCGTCCTACATCAATTCCTCACCCCCCAAAAAAAAAAAAAAAAAAAACGACACAAACTTCACGTGAAAGTTCAGTAATACAACAAAGAACTGTATAGTCTCATGAAAGGGATGTGGGCGGAGAGATGGGCGGTGGAGAGGGCAAATGGAGTCGGGAGGTATGGGAATGAGGGGGTGGTGTGGGAGTGGGGAGGGTCGTAGATGGTGAGGTGGGGGTCGTAGATGGAGGTGGGGGTCAGGATGGTGAGGTGGGGGTCGTAGATGGTGAGGGTAGGGTCGTAGATGGTCGTAGATGGTGAGGGGGGGTCGTAGATGGTGAGGGTGGGGGGTCGTAGATGGTGGGGTAGGGGTCGTAGATGGTGAGGTGGGGGGTCGTAGATGGTGAGGGTGGGGGGTCGTAGATGGTGAGGGTGGGGGTCGTAGATGGTGAGGGTAGGGGGTCGTAGATGGTGAGGAGGCGTAGATGGTGAGGTAGGGGGTCGTAGATGGTGAGGGGGGGGTCGTAAATGGGAGGTAGATGGTGAGGGTGGGGGTCGTAGATGGTGAGGGTGGGGGTCGTAGATGGTGAGGGTGGGGGTCGTAGATGGTGAGGTAGGGGTCGTAGATGGTGAGGGGTCGGGGGAGGGTCGTAGATGGTGAGGGTGGGGGTCGTAGATGGTGAGGTTCGTAGATGGTGGGTGGGGGTCGTGATGGTCGTGGGTGGTGTGGGAGAGGGGGTCGTGAGTGGTGTGGGAGGGAGGGGTCGTGGTGGTGTGGGAGGAGGAGGAGTCGTGGTGGTGTGGGAGGGGGTCGTGGTGGTGTGGGAGAGGGAGGGGGTCGTGAGTGGTGTGGGAGAGGGGAGGGGTCGTGAGTGGTGTGGGAGAGGGGGGAGGGTGGTGGTGTGGGAGAGGAGGGAGTCGTGGTGGTGTGGGAGGGGGAGGGTCGTGGTGGTGGGGGGGGTGGGGTCGTGTGGTGTGGGAGAGGTGAGGGGAGGAGTCGTGGGTGGTGTGGGAGAGGGAGTCGTGGGTGGTGTGGGAGAGGGAGGGAGTCGTGGGTGGTGTGGGGTGGGGAGGGGTTGTGGGGGTGGGGAGGGGGTTGTGGGTGGTGTGGGAGAGGGGGAGTCGTGGGTGGTGGGTGGGGGTTGTGGGTGGTGTGGGGGGGGGGAGGGGTTGTGGGTGGTGTGGGGTGGGGGGGGTTGTGGGTGGTATAAGAGTGAGACGGAGGCGTGAGGGAGGAGGGGAACACACGAAGGGGCAAGGAAGAGGAATGGGGGAGTAGTTAGGTTCAAGGAAGCAGTGTGAGCGGGTGGAAGGAAAAGGAGGTACAGGGGGAAAAGAGAAAGATCGAAGGTGTCAACGTTAATAATAAAACAAGTAGCCTTTTTTTCTACAGTGAACACATAAAACAACAGTCATCGGTGCGCCAAGACGCGCTAATTGACTCAACCTTCTCAATGCTGTTGACAACAGCATTGAGAAGGGTATACAAGGCCAGGAAAAGCTCTAAGTAGGTGAAGTAGCAACGTCAAGAGCGGGAAAAAGAAGGGGATATACAACAAGAGTATCAGATTTTAACAACAAAAGCAGAAACCTCAAGAGAAGAAGCAGCAGGAGCTGGAGCAGAAGCATGGGGAGTGAAGCTACGCGGGTAATCCCTGTGAGGGGAGAATGCCGCCACTTCCCTCTTGAATTTATAACACTCTTTCCCCTCCCTGATCGATACATTAAGTACCCGCCTGATTTTCCCCTAGTAATCGTTGGCAGGTCTACCAAACTATCGTTTTCCTCTCGTAAAATGTAAAAAGTAAACTTATCACCCTCCCCTGCATTATGCTTATACGTATTAATATACCCTATAGTAAATCCACTGTCTGGGGGCTGAAGATGGAATTTTTATGGGGATTTAGGGTGGGATTTTGGCTGTAGAGGGGGTATAATAAACGGAGGAGTGTTGGTGCGGGGTCGTGACAAGTCGTAGGGAACAACATTGACCGAGTGGCTAATAGTCCATTTGGTATTCTAAGGCGACACACCTTGTGCGGTCTGATGCCTACCGTTTCACTATTACAGTGTCCTGGACTTGTGTATGTTGTGTAAGGCGAGCTTATGTTGTGTAAGTCCAACGTATATTGTGTAAGGCCAGTGCATGTTGTGTAAGGTCTAAGATGGTCTGTTCGATGTATATTGGCGTTGTGTATGAGCAATATAGTGGGATAATGGGGGAGCATAAAGTCTGCATCTGGGGTATACAGTGGCTGTGTATGGTGTGCACGGACCTTATATAATGGATATTGGCACTGAGTGTAATGTGTTGTAGGATATTGGCATAACGCAAGGTCTCAAGAGGCGCCTGGGGCGTACCGTGGTAATATAGACGGTGTGTAGAGGCATACCGTACTGTGTCTTTATGTTCACCTGCTCTCCACGGCTTGAAGACGTTTTCTCTGTACACGTTTACATAACCTAACCAACAGCTCTTTGAATGTATGTCGTACATGCACCACTAATCATGCACAAATTAACATTCTACTACTACTATTACTACTTCTAAATAATAATAATAATAATAATTGTCAATTTGGCGCTCAATGCGCAAATCCTAGCGTTCAAAAATTATTTGAGCATTTTTTGCAGTTTTGTGCCTTGCGTTTGTTCTAACGCTTTTTGAAACGACCTGGGGGTATTTTCTAGCGTGCTGGATGTATTAAATTGAAATGTTTTAATTTTTGATGATTTCCAAGTATTCATCACATTTATGGGTCATAACTATTCTTGCATTTTTACACGTCGAAGTTATGACTCGTCCAGTACGATTCCCTGATAAGTATTAACGCGTGTGTTACTCGTCGAGTCCAAGTACTGAACCGACACTACGGCTTCCGCCGTCCAGTGACCCACACCAGTTATGACAACTTTCTGAGTCAGCAAGTGTTTGCCAGTATCAAGTTGTGTGAAAGGTGTACAGATACTAATTACACCTACTTATGACCAGTGCTGTCGCGAAAGTTGGGAGTCTTTTCCTGAACTTGAGGACTGGCTGAGACAGATCAAAACTGATAAAAGGTGTTTTGTAAGTGTGAAATAAATGCCAAGTGACTTGAGACACGCAGAAATTCCAAAAATATATAAGCAGCAAATCCTTACACTAATTCACGCTTTTTTTTTTAATTGCTGTTTACTAAAGTTATTCCCTCCAACCCCCCATGCTGCGAGTGAAGCTGCAGGTCCTCTAGCTCTTCTAATTGAGGAACGTTGTTTGTTCAGTTCTACAGTTGATCTCACCGACGCATGTCGAAAAAAGTGCAGATAAATTATTGTAGTGTGTTCGCACCACATTTTTTATTTTATTTTGCTAAATGACATACGAGACGGTAAATACAGTCTAGTAATTTTGATGAATCTGCAGATATAAGTGACAAAGTTTATATAGTTATTCGTTACTATAGTGAAAATTTTAATAATATTGTGTCAACTGTGTGGGTTTATTGGAAACAGAACCTGTGGCTGTGGTGCCAGCCATAAAAGAGCTGTTGACGAATGTAAAATTAAACCAACAAAATTATTTAAATGGGTTTAGTGTTGACAATAGTTTGATAATACAGGAGCTGTTGGTGATGTGAGAGAATTGTAAAAAAAAAAAAAAGATTCTCTAAGCCAATGGTAACACACGTATGCCATTCAATTTAGCTCAGTGCGTCGTGCTGCCGTAGACACTTTGTCGAGAAATGTTAATATCTCCGTGAAAAAAAAAATATTACTGGTTCAGTCATTCTTCCAAGAGACAAATAGCATCCAGAAAAATCTATAATACACTGAATGGTGGAAAACAACACCTTCAAATAACTATACAGTAGTGTGTGACACGGTGGCTTTCGATGGAGCTTGCTGTTGTTACTAAGCCCCTATACTTTCCCAGGGGAAGGAACTCAAAATGAACTTTAGTTTGTTAAGTTCTATAAACTGTTACCATGAAGAAATGTTATTCAGCATGTACTATAATCCGATAAACAAATTATACCTTTTGTGTTTACGACCTGTGTTGCAAGACGTTCATAAAGTAGTGAAAATTCTGACCCTACTAAGTTACTTCTTGATCTACCAATCTTGTTCAAACACTTGGAAAGGTTGGTTGTACTGTAATTCCGACAGCAAGAGTAGACCCTTTAACCGCCTCTATTTTTGACGGTTGATCATACATTTAATCTGGGATATGAATTTGAAAAAAGAAGAAAAAATGCAAGGAAGAACTAACCCGACGCAGAAAAAGTCCTGCGAATAAGATGCACACATGTCATCGTTAAACTTAAACACGAATTAAGGGATAGGCTTTCTGACAAATTCTAAGTAAAGCAAATGCCAGTATTTTCTGTCGACGAGTGTACAAAACAATTAAAGAACCCATGACAAAACTAGCAGAATGCTTTGGCTATAAGCCATACGAGATTGAAAACACGGATTTATAATCGGTGGAGAAACTTGGCTTTATTAGCCGGGAGAACCTAACATGTTCAATAGAATTTTAGATTGCAGACACGAAACCATTTAAAGAGCTTCCTTCACTGCCATGAACTTGTTCTCTCTACCGCATTAAGCCGAAGTAACGAATCTTGTTAAGTCAGCACTGAGAAAGACTCGGTACGGAGACAGGCGAGCATTGCTAACAGTGAGGTATTGCTTAAAAGATTAGGAAAGATTTGTAACATGAATTTTCCGACAATATTATGAAAACAATACCTGCAGGCACAAGCAAGGTTTATTCCTTAATATCCCCTGCACCCGATGAAGGAGAGCTTTGAAGATGATTTTTTCGTCTCTACTGTTAAGTGAAATGAATAATTGCATAATTCATACTGTTCATATAATGTACGTATTAATTCATTGATGCTTGAATATGTATATTTACGTTCATTTATACAGTATGTATACAGTGTTTACTAATGTATGAGTGTATGTATACATATGCAAAAAAAATATATTAATATAAATATTTATCCTATTGAAAAATAACGCGTTTTAGCTCATGTTTTGCACCTTTTCAGTTGGTCGAATTGGAAACAAGGTACAAAGAAGCGCAGTGTCAGTCGAGGAACTGTTGTTCAGTGTAACGTGTACAGTATCTCTCCTTCCAACTTTCTCAGAAAGAAGAAAAATCGGAATTCCTATTCTTTCCACCTTTTCTCCAACTTCTAACCTTTCATCTTGCAATATGCGAGATGCTAGCAAAGCAATCCTCGTATTTGAGGACGTTCCCAATCCAAACAAATCTCATTTAACATTTATTTTCTCAAATCAGACGCATGCGGATTCTCGCCCCAAACGCTATTCCCAAACAAACTTTTTGGTTCAATGTTTGCGTTCGTGAAGTATGGCTGCACGTTGAATTTTCTGATAAACGCTATCTCCGAAAACAAATTTGGCGGTGCACGCAAATAATCACAAATACGCAATCCCAAATAAACTTTTGACGCACACGTGAATGAATCATCGAAAGAGCGCTATTCCCAAACACACTTTCAGGGCAGTGTTTGCGTTCGCGAGGTATGGCTGCATGTCGAATTCCCAGACAAACGCGGCTGTCAGGCGAGTGTAAACTGAGCCTCTCCAGCTTTTCATAAACTTTTCCAGAGAACTAGAGGAAACTCGATTACCATCTGTTTTGGGACTGCAAGTCTGTCTGTCCGGGGCAGGGATGGCGCCTGTCGCCTGGCATGAGTTACACGCTTCAATTTAAATTATTTGCATCTACAGACCTGGCGATCACTTGCTTCTTCTTTTGTTATTGATTTCATTACCAGTTATTATTATTAATTATTATTATTATTATTATTATCATTTCACTAAGCATCAAAAGAGAGAGCGTGAGGACCTGAGAGAGGTTAACAAGGGGGACCATGAATGTACACTGTTACAATAAACAATTGTAAAACAATACATAAAGAAGTGGGGGGGGGATGTTGGCGAGACAGAAAATGGGAGAGGAGTATAATCCGGCACTAACTATGCATAACTACTGCAATCACCACTAACTGGTGTCAGGCGTTGGCAGGGGAGGCGAACACAACAGCTTTAATTCGCAGCAAGAGATGTGTTTTTAACTCAATATGTGAATAGTGTTGTAAGTGTTGAAGGTTCGTCTTAGATTATGTCCTCTTTCCTTTTTACTTTCTATGCTCAATGTGGTAATTTTAATTCAGCCTTGTGTGTCTGACAGGACACATTTGGTCAACATTTTTATATACAATGAGTGACCTTACATAACCTCAGGTTAGGTCAATAACATGGGACCTATTAATCCACACACCACCTCCACCACAAATGAAAGAGCTTATGAAATGGGTGACATAACAATAGGTCAAAACATGAGACCTGACCTGATGTTATGTAAGGTACCCATTGTATATAAGCCTCTCTCAATCCCTGTAAATTCAGTTGCCTCTGAAGATGTCTTGAATAAAGACGAAAGCTAAGCTATCTTATCCACATTTCCACTGTGGATATATATATATATATATATATATATATATATATATATATATATATATATATATATATATATATATATATATATATATATATATATATATATATATATATATATATATAAGAATGGAGAAAACTGCAGCGGACCTATTGGCCCATACTGGGCAGTCCCTTTTACACCCAACCCCTATCGCTCTTATATCCACCCTAGTATGTTCCAATAGGCCCGCTGCAGTTTCCTCCATTCTTATGTTCTAACATCGTTGCTAGTCACTACTATCTCGCTTAATCTATTTTCTTCACTAACTCTGTATATAGTCGGTGCCTCGGGTATCATGTTTAAATTTTCGGTGGTGAAAGCTTGAAAAATATCTATTCAGATTATTGCTCATTTCTCCGTCGTTATCCGTTAGCTCGCCGGTATCTGAATGTATTGGTCCAATTTTTTCTCGTGTTTTAGTGGGATACATTTGAAAGAGTCCCTTGGGGTTTGACTTCGCCTCCCTTGCTACCTTCAGTTCATTATTCCTCTTTGTTTTTCTTATCTCGGTCTTAACCCTACTGGCCAATACTTTATAATATTCTCAGAGGTAAACTTCACCACGATTTATTCTCCTACCTATAGCCTTCCTTTGTCCAATTATATTCTTTAAATAATTATTCATCCATTTGGGGTCATTGTTGTTTGATCTGAGTTTTCTGTATGGTATGTTCTGCCTTTGTGCATTAAGTAACTCATTATTGAAATTGCTGTGGAACTCTTCAACCTCAGATCTCGTGATCAGGTAATCCTCAACCGTCATATTTTGTGAGGTTATCGTTGTTAGGTCTCTAAGTAAAGTGGGTACATTATGTGAGGTCAAGTAATTCACCCCGAAACGTGATACCCCTTCTCTCAGCTGCCTTTTCAAACTATCAAAGTTTTCCCTTCTGAAATCTGGGACTTTAATGGAATTTTCCTTGCAACTGCCATTAAATTCTAATTTGAATCTTACTTCTTTGTGATCGCTGTTAGCTAGTTCGTTCCCTACCTCGACATTACTAATGAGGTTTTCTCTGTTTGACAGAACTAAATCGAGTATATTATTACCCCGGGTGGGTTCGGTTATATGTTGACTTAGGAAACAGCCTCAACTATTTCAAGAAAATCCTGATTCTGAGTTACCCGTAAGTTCGATCCAATCTATTTGACTAAAGTTAAAATCGCCTACTATACAGACTTTGCTATGACTGGATGCCTTGCGCATTTCATCCCAAATAAGTCGCTCATTAACGCTATCAAGATTAGGAGGTCTATACTGTATATTACTCTTATGATTAATTTTTCCCTACCATCGGTTACTTCTATCCAAATTGTTTCTGACAGTACTCTCTCGACGTCAGCCTCACTTCTTACCCTCTAATCAACTTGAGTTGCCCATGCAGTAAGTCCGATAATTTTACTAAACCTTGTAATTATCAAGTGACCTCGCAAACGAGTCACTAGGTAGCACGAAGCAGCATAATTACCTCTAAGTTGATGAGTTATACATTATTCATCACAGTAAATGGTACAACACAGAATATATTAAAGATTTAGAGTTCACCCATGTTATATCTATAGAAGAAATGGCTCAAAAGGATATATAACCAAAATTGAGGAGTTTCCCGTGTTATCTATCACAGAAAATGGCACTAAACAATGTCATCAAAATTGAGCTTCGCGTGTTATCAAGGGAGTAAACGTTTTAACCAAACATTTTCCCTACTATTTCTTAGTTTTTTTTATAGTTCAGTTAATGCCTTTCGTGACCAAGATCCCGATTCACTAACACAGTAGTTATGGTGATCACAACTTTATCCACGTCTCCAGGAGATATGGAGTACGTACGAACTTGTTAATGGATATATCAAAACCTGTACTGTCCAGTACACAGGGTTCGAAACCCAGCACCCAGAGGTACGGCGAGCGCAAGTTTAGTTCAGTGATCTTACGCGAGAGAAAATGTTGGTGTACTGTATTTGTTTTGATTCTTCAATAGACCAATCATATAAACGTCACACGCAAGATATGGTGGGTCATGGTGTATAAAAAAGGCGGCTTAATTTTATCCGTTGAAGAAATTTTCGTGATAGTAACTGAGACTGTCAAAAGGAAAGGTGTAACCTAAAGAAAAATTGAATCAACTCTTACGAAACAGACGAATGTAGTCAGCTACGGGGGTCCCCAACCGCCTTGGTGTGGGAGGCAGCCAACAATTACAGCGATTCTGCTTCCTTCTGGAAAGGGATCAAGCGACTGATGGGTTTCACCTCTAACACGGTCCCTTACCTGCTCGACCAAAACAACATGAAAATATTCGAGGAGGAAAACCAAGAACAATTACATCGGCGATATTTACGGAAGATCTTTACCATTAGTGAACAGGAGAACGAGAGCTTCGACAGGGAGTTTGAGGAGGGTATTTTAGGTCAGTTGCATGACCATCCGCACCTGCTCCAGCAGCTCGCAAGGACTGACTTCACTAGACTGGTGGACGATAGCTACCTGACGGAGCGCATAGTTCCTGCAGATGTGTCAGCCGTCTTAAAAGGGTTTAAAAACAAGTCACCTGAGCAAAGCCAAATTAACAAGAAGATCCTGGCTCAACTCCCCGACAACATGATAGAGATGCTTGCTCATATTTGCAATACTTGCCTCGCCTCTGGATACTTCCCTAAGATGTTCAAAACCGCCGTTATATGCCTCATACCAAAAGCAGGGAAGCCTCCAAACAAAGTCGAAAACTTTCGACCAATATCGCTGCTAGAGGTACCTGCCAAAATCCTCGAAAAAATAGTAAACAAGCGGTTGCGGATGTATCTAGAGGACGAAGACGTGCATAATCCCCGCCAGTTTGGCTTCCGCCAGTACCGAGGCACTTCCACCGCCGTAGTCCAGGCCTACGAGCAGATCGCCATCGACATGACTGGCCGCCTGCAGTGCAACGTAGTGCTGAGGGACGTTAGCAAGGTGTTTGACAAAGTTTGGCACGCAGGGCTGCTGTATAATATGATCATAAAACTGGGGCTACCCGAAAACCTGGCGCGCCTGCTGTGCAACTTCATTACGGACCGCAGGGCCAAAATCAAGATAAAAGCATTGTGGAGAAGAATTCTCACTCTCGAGCGGCGTGCCTCAGTGCTCTATCTCTCACCAACCCTTTACACGCTCGACACGGCTGACCTGCCACCCCCAATCGTCGACAGCGAGTACGTCATGTATGCCGACGATGTAACACAGATTGACACCTGTCCACGAAGGTCCACGGCAAGGATGGCGCGACTCACTGCTCGGGTAATAGAGGATATCTCGGAATATGAAAATAAATGGAAAATAAAAACAAACAAAGCGAAATTCGAGGTCATACCCATAGCCAAATTCAAGCCGGCGCCATTGATGATCGACGACAAAGAGATTGAGTACTCTAAACAAGGCAGGTTGCTCGGCCTCATCATCTCTCGGACGGTCATCATTTCCCACGTGAAGAGAGACTAAAGAAAGCCAATGTCGCCGCCGCCAAATTAAAACGGTTTAAACTGATGCCTGGAAAGATACAAGTCCACCTGTACAAGGTGCCCGTGAGGCCTGTGTTGGAGTACCCACACGTAACTCGTCACACTCGGGGAGACCAAACGACAACAACTACAGAGCTTCCAAAACAAGTGTCTGAGGTCAGCCAGTGGCCAAGCGCTACTCTACCAGGAAACAGTGGAAACCCTCCACCTGAGAAATAAAACGGAGGCCCTCAACATCAGGTTCCATCGCCTAGGGAAGAAGGTTTGGGACAAGCTCCTGGAGGACCCTCACAGCCCAGACCACCTACGCGGGGAAAACATCAACAGAGGGCGACCCCACGCCTGGTGGGAGTCTGCCCGCACTACAACAACCCAACCCGCGACCCATCTTTCCGCCACAACGATCCACCTTAGATTGAAACTTAGATGATATAAGATCACATTTAACAAGTCACAATCTAGTGAGTCCATTACGTAATACAGTAATAATTTTTAATAAACATGTAAATGTAAAATCAAACTCGTCATTGTCAACTAAAGTAACCATTGTGCAACCTCATCCTAAATCCTAGGTTAGCTTAGTTAGCCAACAAACTCTGTAATATGTAAAGCAAAAGGTGTCGTCCCCCCTCTGTTTAACTCATTAAACTTCTTTTCCAGCCTTTCCCCCCACGACTATCTGTCGTGACTTCTATATCCTTCATGTCTGGCTGTGCCTTGAGCCCCAGCATGCCTTTCATCCTTTCCCCACCTTAACCTAAAAAAAGGGGGTCCCAACCTACCGGTCTGAGGAACGGTACAGAGCAGTAGAACATGGCCACTGGGTCTCGTAATTTTTATGACCCCCTAAAAAAAAATACATAAATAAATAAATAAATAAACAAATAAATAAAAATAAAATCCGACAGCCTATTCATAAAACCCTCGTATATCAATGTAAATATGAAGCTATAGAAATTTTTACATTTTCAACTTGTCGATCAAATTGAGAATATTTTTTTCATATATATATATATATATATATATATATATATATATATATATATATATATATATATATATATATATATATATATATATATCAGCGGCTTTACTTATTTTCTTAAATTTTATAGTTATAAAGTAATTTACCTGTTCAAATCATCACTTCCAATAAACTGTTTCTTAGTTGCTATGTATTTCTAAATCAAGTTTAGAATTCCATCTTTTTTTTTTTTTACTTTCCTCGTGTATCAACTTATCATATTTTTTAAGCTTTATTAATTTAATATATTTACATGCAATTGTGTTTCATTTCCCTTTCTTGGCTTCTGCTCCACGTGTATCTGCTTTAACTAACTTTGAATACTGTGGAGGGATGACTGGAAGGATCCCAGTCCTTGGGAGTATTGCCTGGGTAAGAGGGGGCTCGATCGTTGTGAATTACAGAGAGGTAACGAAAGCGAACGTAAAGAGCCGAAGAGGGGGGAGGGGAAGCCGAGGGGGGAGGGGAAGCCGAGGGGGGAGGGGAAGCTGGGTGGGGGGTCGACCCATTAATTTCAGGTCACGTTCTGGCATAACCTGATATCCCTATTTTGGGCAATGTCCAGACATTACCCAACACGGAAACACTTGGAAGGGGAGAGAATGGCCAGCCTCAATATCAGGGTTATATAGTAGTGGTAATGGATGCGGGTTTCATTGCGGCTCTCACCCCCTCCCTTCACTCCCTCAGCCTCTTACTCCTTTAATCAAACCCCCCATAATCCGGAAGAAGCAGCCGTCAACCTCCAACACGCTCTTCATAAATCTCATTACTTCGTACCCACATTTCTGGACACTGCGAAACTGGTGACGATTCTGATTTTGTTGTTTCTCTCTCTCTCTCTCTTTGTCGATCAAGAGCACAAGGGAAGAAGGAGAGAGAGAGAGAGAGAGGGTGAGACGAAGGTGGGGAGTGAAGGGAGGAGAGGAAAAGGAAGGCGGAGAAGGGGGGGAGGGAGTCTCTTTTAATGGGAGGGAAGGGAGGGTAGAAAGGAGTGGGATATTTTCTTGGGCGGGGCAGAGAAAGGATGTTTTCACCTGAGAACCACAAAGGAACTCTTAAAATTCTACCATACCCACGCAGGAGGTGACGAAGAAGTGGATAAAGGAGGGGGAGTAAAAAGATGAAAAACATAAGAGAGAGAGAGAGAGAGAGAGAGAGAGCGCCTGTCTAGTCCTCCACTGACATGCAACTGAACCTTTCCACAGACCATAGATGTACTCCACTACCATCACTCCACTCTCAAAAGATCAGTATCAAAATCGCAATAGCTGGCAGGACTTGTTTCACCAGGCAGTGTTAGTATCTTAAATTCAAAATAGAAAAACTGTAACCAATGTGTGGTGGTCTATGGCATGAAATCTTCTCGTATATCTGTGACCAGCGGTGTGTCGCAAGGCAGAGTGCTTGGAACGTTATTGTTAGTCAGTGCGCAAATGACAGGCCAGATTTTTTTCATTCGCCTAACAAAATATTTGCTGAAGACAAAGTTATTTAGAGAAACCTGTACTTATATAATCAAATTGACTGTGAAGGTCTATAGAATTATTTCAATTAGCTTTAAGCACGACCACAAGAATGGATGCTAACATTTAACGTTGGGGCATTCAAAGTGATGTATCTTGGCCAAATAACTGTTATAAGTCTTAATATATTGGAAATATTACCAAAATTATAAGAAGATATGAGACAGATCTGGATGTTTACGATGATAGATTATGCAATGACATTCTCAGATCACTGTGAGAAAAGTGAACCTTGGTAATAACCTCGCTAAGCTGGATTAATATGAAGATCTTATGAGGTGTGGCTACCGGACTGCAGTAACGTAATTCTATTTAGTATCCGAGACGTACCAAAGACCGCCATAGGATTGTAAGAATCAGAAGGAAGGCACACAATGGTGCCAGCAATATAACCATCATCTTCCAAGAAAGACTAAAACGTTTACAGCTACCAGGTTTATATTACAGTAGAGTAAAAGAGACCACAATGAATGTAAATAAACATTAAAGTGAGTACTATACAGTCAAAAGTACGTATCTGGAAATAGCTGACCGTGCCCCCACTAGAGGTCACAGGTCAGCTGAGGAAGTCACAAACCCTCAACACTCCCGGAACTAACTTCTCTGGCGTGAGAATTGTCAACTAATGGAATAATCTACCGGTAAAAGTTGTGACAGTACCAAGTGGGAACTCTTGAAGTCCAGACTGGACTAACACTGACGTATACTCAGTTACATACAAGAGGCCTTGCAGACACCCTGTACCTGCCAACAGTGCGCAATAGGCAAGTGACCGACCGCAGGACTGGCAAGTAAACTGACGAATGACAAAGAGAATAAATAAAAAAATAAGTTATCACTAGCTGGCCGGATCTGTTTCATCCGCCACAGAACACCGCATCTTCACACTGGCTGGCCGGACTTGTCTCGGCCGGATATCACATAAATCCTAATCCAATCACCACAAGAAGGGGTTCCAAAAATGAAGCTCCATCAAATCTGCATAAAACAGAGCAGGACCAGAGCTATAAACCCTCCTGTCACCATATTGATCCCCGGGCACACACTACTGTCACACACACACACACACACACACACACACACCAGGGTGTTACTTGGCACTCTATCCTTGTGATCACAGCCCTTTATCCTTAGCACACTATCTTCCTGTCTCCAGACACCAGAAAAACACGTGGCATCCCATCCTTGCATTCACACATCTTCCTGTTCTCAGATCCATCGGAGACGCACCAATCATCCTCCCTTCCTCACAAATCATAGTGGCACTTGGTACTCTATCCTTGTCACGATAGATCCCCCGATCCAGGCACTTGGCACTCTGTTCTTCTGTCTCCAGATTCCCCGACGCTTCATAATCACAACAATGGCATTTGGCACTGTCTCCACTTATCCTTACATCATCCTATTTACATGTACTGGCACTTGGCACTTTGTCCTGCCATTACATCATCCCCCCCCCCTCAGGTCCCTGGGTCCCCTTTCCCACCACTCACCAGAATGGCACTTGGCCCTCTCCCACCAGGATGGCACTTGGTCCTCTCCCACCAGGATGGCACTTGGCCCTCTCCCACCAGGATGGCACTTGGTCCTCTCCCACCAGGATGGCACTTGGCCCTCTCCCACCAGGATGGCACTTGGCCCTCTCCCACCAGGATGGCACTTGGTCCTCTCCCACCAGGATGGCACTTGGCCCTCTCCCACCAGGATGGCACTTGGCCCTCTCCCACCAGGATGGCACTTGGCCCTCTCCCACCAGGATGGCACTTGGTCCTCTCCCACCAGATGGCACTTGGCCCTCTCCCACCAGGATGGCACTTGGCCCTCTCCCACCAGGATGGCACTTGGTCCTCTCAACACCTATTTCTAGATCAGAGTGGCACTATGTCTGCCCGCAAAGTCCAATTTCTGGTCCTTAATAAAATAATGGAATGTTTGGCCTCGTATAAACGGTAATGTCATTCACTCATTTTGGGAACTCATTTAGCGGGAACATAAACCTGTATATTTAATATTTCGCTGAAACTGTTTTAATAAAGATTATTCGCCATAAGAATGTATTATGCGCTCGTTCTAATTTTCATCTCAATTATTTCTCTCACACACAAAAAAAATCTATATTGTCGAACTTAGGCGGGTGAGAGCGATATTCTCTGTTCCTTGTAGGGATTTTCTCCTACGTGTGTTTCGTCTCGTTATTGTAGTAGATAAATAAAGCAGATTCCTTTATTATCCTCCTGTTTATAATTCACACGTGTTTGTCTGTCTGGCAGTCGTAGGTTGAAAGTTTCACAACATAAATCCCTCAAGAGAGTCAAGTTAATTGGTTCGTCATCATGATTGTAATAACAATTCTTAAAGCCCGAAAAAAAAACATTACCACACTAAATACTAAAACCGGAAAACAACATTACCTTAAACAATATTTTCGGGGTTTAGGTCATTCCTTCCTCCCTTCATCACTAAAAACTCGTAAATTTTCTCTCCTTCTATACAATCGTTCCCCTTCTTCAAACCAAATGTCTCCCATCGCCAACCCAATCACCCCCCGCCCCCCACTGCACACAATCACTCTCTTCTCCAACGTAATCTCCCTCTTCCTTTTTCCATATCCATATCCTCACTCTCTTAAACTAGTCCCCCTCCTTCCTCGCCAAATCTTCCCCTCATCCAATCACCCCCCCTCCTCCACCCTGCCTAATCTCGCTCTTCACCCAATCACTCCACTCCTCCACTCAGCCTAATTTCCTCCTTCATCCAATCACCCCACTCCTCCACCCTACCTAATCTCCCCTTCACCCAATCACCCCACTCCTCCACCCTGCTTAATCTCGCCCTTCACCCAATCACCCCACTCCTCCACTCTGCCTAATTTCCTCCTTCATCCAGTCACCCCACTCCTCCACCCTACCTAATCTCCCCTTCACCCAATCACCCCACTCCTCCATCCTGCCTAATCTCCCCCGTCCTTCCCCACCCAAATTCCAACCACCCCCCCCTTTTATGTGTAGCTCAAACGACGTCGTCAAAGGCAACACGGAGAGGGAGGAATTGGGAAGTTCTTGAGCCAGGCCATAAAGTGTATTCCGAATTGCAGATCAGCCAGAGGTGGTGGTGGTGGTGGCGCTGTTGTTGCTGCCTTTAGTTATGCCGCATCTACGTGTTCACCTAACTGAACTGAACGTCTACTGAGCACCTCCTTTAGTGCTCAGAAGACTTCGTTTACTTCTACGTGAAGGTCTTACTGACTGAATGAACAGATTTGGGAAGTTACTGCGTGATGGTACTGCTGTCTCCCCCCCCAACCCCTCTCCCTGGCATTCAAGTAATTGAATTTCGCTGACTGAACGCTTAGAAGGTGTTCAGTGGTGTTCTTGTCGTACACGAACACTTGACAGAGTTCAGCAATAACTCTTTCAGTAATCGGAGCATATATTGCTGACCGTTGTAACTTCAGAAGTTTTACTAACGTGAACAACTCGAATGTTACATGAACCTCGAACCTTCACGAACTCCTTGAACTTCTTGAACAACTATGGTGTTCAATATAACAGGTTACTCTTTGATGAACACCCAACGACCTACAGTAAATCTCTCGAATAGAAGCACTTTACGCGGTACAAGTGGGTCTGGGGGACGCTGTCATAAGTCTGTGCTCACGACAGCACTGAGAGACAATGACGTGCAGGTGGGAAAATGCCGAGAATATGAAGACGGGCAGTTGACAAGGAAGGAATGGCTCAAGTGAATGACAGGCATGAAGTGAGTGACAGATTGAGGTGAGTGACGAGTGAAGATCGAGTCTCATTTGAGTGACTGGTGAAAGAGTGACGGGCCTCAGGTGAGTGACGGTACTGTAGGTGAGTCGCCTGGCTGCTGGCTGGCCCGGAGGGGACAACACCCATTACACAGAGTAATCTGGGTAAGTTCCGCGCGTGTGTGTGTGTGTGCGTGTGTGTGTGTGTGTGTGTGTGTGTGTGTTCCGCTGATGGGAGCTTATATAAGTTCTCAAAATAATTGTAATCTTTTTCAAAATCCACAAAAAAAATTTTGTTCGACATGCAAATGTATTTCTAATAGTTCCAGAACCAAAGAATCAAAAGTCTCATTCTGTTCACAGCCAACACAGGGGCAGACAGCTATATACTGGAGAGTGAAGGCAGCGGGAGTGCGAGGCTGTCATCCAGGTTATAAACATCTCTGGTGAGTCGACTGAGCAACTTGCAGGAACGAACACCCCAGTTTTTCTCGACTCTACTTTTCCTGGGAGGGGCGTCTGAGTTGGAGACGGGAGTAGTGGATGCCTGTAGCTCCTGTCATTTATGTAAAAAATAAAATACAACTAAAAGATTGTTTCAAGGAGCGGCCAGCCAATATCCACACACGTCAGGAGATATACTGTACAGTACAGTATGCACTGCTGAAAACAAGTGCCTGTGAAGAAGTGGCTTTGGTGGCCAAGTTACCAAATATATATATATATATATATATATATATATATATATATATATATATATAACACTTAATAGCATCGATAACCGTTCGATTAAACCAAGACTTAAGGTTAACCTAGGCTAAGTTTAATTCATTTATAGTTAACATTATGACAAAAAATGCACAGTGCTATTAATTCCTTATCATTAACTATTTTTACATTGAAAGCGACGAGTTACAGGCCGCGTATTGCCAATAAAGACCCTCACCTAAAACACTTTACGAGTCACGCCACAGTGTCAGGTACTTGGACAAGTTGTCAAATATCACAGACAAGTTGAGACACCAAACTAAGTTCGACAATAAAAGAGCAAAATGAGAATTACGTGAGACAAACAGTATCAGAGATCAAGTCAAACCCCAAAGCCCTCTATCACTTCCCCAAATCAAAGTTCAAGACACTTGTTGGTGTATCAAGACCCGAGACTTTAAGAAGACAATTATGAGAAATAAGACCAAGACAAAGCGGAGACAAAGACACTCAAACCAATTACCTTCTCAGTGTTTACAAAAGAGGATGAAAATAACTAGTTTTGTAAGCAACATTCAGTATTTTAGCATTAAGCTGTATGAGGAATGTGTGAATGTGTGAAAACCACTTTATCCAAGCTCAAACTTAATAAATTCGTAGTCCTAATGATGTGCGTCCCAGAGTGTTAGGAGTTGTGCAATGAATCCTGGGAACCCTTCAGTATCTTGTTCAATGGGATTATGGAGGAAGGAAAGATTCTTAAGGACTGTAAACTGGCATATGTGAGTCCTGTATTCAAAAAGGGCGATTGTCACAGCATGGGTAATTACAGTTCCATCATAGATGAATCTGCTATCATTTACAAAATGCTCGAGAGAATCATACATGACACTTTTATAGATCATTACACAGTGGAATGATCCTGTTAGAAGAAAACCAGCATGGATGTATGTCTGGTTGGTCTTGCTGGACAAAGATGCTGAGATGTTATGGTCACGGTCTTCACCTTGACCGTGGGGGTAAAATAGCCAATATATCTTACACACATAGTAAAATACAAATTATAGTACTCTATGTAGAGAACTAGACCAACACTGGCAACATGTTCAGATGTTGCTAAAGATTTTGGTTGTACGACCAACTCAGTTCACGTGGGTCAAGAAACAATTCGTTTCTTACTATAATAATGCTAAGGAATCCCTCCATCTCTATCAGCAGACTTACTTTTAGCTGCTGATATGATTACGGTTGTATAAGGTACAGGTACTCACCTCCCATGGCTCGCTTCTCGTTCCTCTTGCGGCGGTAACAGACGACGGCGACAAATACCGAGAGAGCCACAAAGCCGGCAGCGCCCACCGCCCCGATGAACCAAGTCTCCCTCAACACAGCCATCAGTGGGGAGGGTACTCGGCGGGCCTCATCAGACCCCACATTGGCCAGGGGGTCCTGTAGCCAGGTGTGGCCACCACTAGTGGGGCCCTGGCCAGCCCTGGCAGAGGAGATTAAAACACTGGTCAGAGGGAAAATATAATAATGATGAGGATGATAAAGAGAACACACTCAGGAGGGGAGTGAAACCCTGAATGTAGGTGTTGGTGTACAAGATCAAAATACGCGCTCTGCAGTTCCATGCTACCTCAATGTCATTAATCTCAGTAATGGATTCTAAGTTTACAGAGGATGATAATGGTACACCTGATACTCTATCATCAAGGAAAGTGACTCCTTTAGGGTAATACACACCTGCCAACACTAGCAATTTACCCATGTAGAATCAAGAGGAAAATACAACTGAAAATGAAATAGGAATTATATCGATGCATAAGTTGATGGCTCTGAGCCCTATACGAGACTCACTTGGTGTGGGCGGCGACAGTGGCAGTGAAGTGAAGGCCGAACGTAAGATTATGAAGGGTGAGGCTGTGCAGGGCGCCGTCCACGGTGAGGTTAGAGTGAGGTTGTGTCTTGTTGATGAAAAGCCACACGGAGTAGCGGGTGATGAGGCCGTTGGTGTGGGCACGGGAGGGTGGCCGCCATGACAGCACCACGCTCGTCCTGTTCAACACCAAGCTCTCAACTCCTGATGGGGGCGCCGACGGCACTGTGGACGCAGCATAAAATCAGATCATCTGCCAAGGTGGAATTTAATCTACGGCGAAATACCTGGCAAAAATCGGGGCTTTCCAGATGTATGGGACTTAGGTTGAGTAGATGTTAGGTATAATGAAAATTCTACATACTACAGATCAATGCACCACCTTTAGAACCATGCCATTACAATCTGGATAACATTATTCAGTATCCATAGTCTATGATGTAGTCTGTCATCGTGATGTTTCTGAGACAAGTTTTTAAATCTGAGTCTATCACAGAACACACAGGGGCCAGACACACACTAGAGCTTTGACCTATCTGAAAATGGTGTCAGTGTGTCTATCGTGTGTACCTCTAGTCACTCTAGTGTGTCTGACCGTGTGTACCTCTAGTGTGTCTGTTCGTGTGTACCTCTAGTGTCTGTTCGTGTGTACCTCTGGTGTGTCTGACCGTGTGTAACTCTAGTGTGTCTGACCGTGTGTACCTCTAGTGTGTGTGACCGTGTGTACCTTTAGTGCGTCTCTTCGTGTGTACCTCTAGTGCGTCTCTTCGTGTGTAGTGTCATATTCCAGTTCACATTATCGTAAAGAGAAATGTTACAGCTGAGTACCCAACACGAAGGCCCATTGTAAGACCACTTATAATGTCTCTCTCTCCCTCACCATCTTCCTTAGTCCTGGCGATCCGGGAGTTGGAGGGGTGTCCGTGGATGTTCCTGTAGTAGGGGACGACGAAGAACTCATACTCAGTGTACTTGTCCAGGTCCGTCAGGGTGTAGGCATCTGGCCCCGACCTCACTATGGTCTCCATCCGGAATTGATGCGTACCCGAGTCCAGGTCACGATACCGGATGTAAAAACCGTCCATGTAATTTGCGAAGTCCTGGACCTGCAGATTGGCGATTGGTGAGTATAATGATTGGTGTTGGGTGAGTATAATGAATCGTGATTGGTGAGTATAATGGTTGGCGATTGATGAGTATAATGGTTGGTGTTGGGTGAGTATAATGATTGGTGTTGGGTGAGTATGATTGGTGAGTATAATTAATCGTGATTGGTGAGTATAATGGTTGGCGATTGATGAGTATAATGGTTGGCGATTGATGAGTATAATGGTTGGCGATTGATGAGTATAATGGTGTGTTGGGTGAGTATAATGATTGGTGTTGGCCCTGTTGGGTGAGTATAATGATTGGCGTTGAGTGAGTTTGATTGGTGTTGGGTGAGTATAATGATTGGTGTTGGGTGAGTATAATGATTGGTGTTGGGTGAGTATAATGATTGGTGTTTGGTGAGTACAATGATTGGTGTTTGGTGAGTATAATGGTTGTTGTTTGGAGAGTATAATGTTTGATGAGTATAATTGGTGTTTGGCGAGTATAATGATTGGTGTTTGGTGAGTATAACGATTGGTGTTTGGTGAGTATAATGGTTGGTGTTTAGTGAGTATAATGATGGGTGTTTGGTGAGTATAATGATTGGCGTTTGATGTTGGTGAGTAGAATCTTATATAAAATGAATAGTATTTGTTTCACAGTAAGAGTAAGCACAGGGTGTCTTAATACACTGAGCAGAATGTCTTCAACAGTTAGTAGAATGAGTAAACAAAATCATGGAGAAATTTTTCCTTCCAATTTATAAATAGATATTATAGATAGATAGATTTGCAGATTGATCGATAAACAAGTAGATAGACAGATATAGAATCAGACTGACAAATAAAGACAGCTATACAAACCGCCTCAGAGTAATGTACCTTCCACGTTAGCCTGATGGCCGTGGAGGAGACAGGTGTGGGCGGGAGGAGTGTGACGTGTGGGTGGGCGAGCACCTCCCGGGCCTGTGGGTCATCGTCGACATTGGAGGTGCCGCTCTCTCCTACCCGTCGGCCGCCCGTCACCAGCGGCCCTGACACGGGTGAGGCTGCAGATACCCCGTGCATGTTCATGGCTCTGTGTGATGGTAAGTTATGCGTATTAGCTCTTAATGGTGCTAGAAAAAACCCATTTGTTGTTACTGGGCGTTACTCTTTTTCCGGTTACTGGGTGTTGCTATAGTTTATTTCCAGTTATTAGACGTTATATTACCTTATTTAAGGTTTCTAAGACACACGATCCAAAACTCACTTCCGGTATCTCAATAGAAGTAGAAACCCCCAATTCTGGGTTTTGAATATATATATATATATATATATATATATATATATATATATATATATATATATATATATATATATATATATATATATATATATATATATATATATATATATATATATATAATTACATCCGATTAATAAAGACAATTAATACAACACACTTCCGGTTCATGACTAAAAAATGAAGCCGCACAATTTGTTTGATCAGGGATGGCAAAATTTTTTTAAAAAAATTTGATTTTGTTTGTGTTTTTTGGTGTTAATGCTATTATGTTAGTTTTAACGAATTTTAAGTATCTGTAGGCCTTTATATAACTTTTTAATATGCTATTAATTGTAAACATTACATTCAAGATGATTTGGTAATCATTTATACTCTTTTCCATCTCAAAAAATCACCGTGTAAAGGCCAAATTTGAAAAACACAGGTTTGATCACTCACTCAGACTCATCCTACGTTTTTAAAGGCAAAAACTACGTTTAAGTTCATCTTAATGCATGGAAAAACTAATCTACTTTTACAGCTGAAAGTTTTAAAGATTCCATTTAATTACAGTTGGAGAGAGAGAGAGAGAGAGAGATTTGGGCAGTGGCAACTTGGCTCCCCTAGACCCGTATTTTACGAGATCTTAACACATTAGAATCAGAGGCTCAGCGCCCAACAGGCGGTGCCCACCATTTCTCTGTGGATGTCGGACACACGAGAATAACCCGTTATAGTACCTCCTTCTTTCCTCACACAGCCAAACTGTGGAATGCTCTTCCTTCTTCTGAGTTTCCATACTCTTACAATCTGTCTCACTTTAAAAGGCTGGTTTTCCGGCATCTTCGTGGTGTAGATTAATACAGTATAACTTTTTTTTCTATATTTTCAATTTCTTTCCGGTCTTTTTTTTTCGCCCCCCAGGCTCCGTTATGGGTCGTTTGACCTGTGCCCGGGTGGGCTAATTCCCGTAAAAAAAACAAAATAAAAACAACAACAACAGATGCAGTCACCAGTTATACTGAACTGTGGCAACTTGGCTCCCTTATAATCAGCCCTATAAGAAAGCTTATAATCACCACTTTCACCAGTGTATAATAGTTCACATCCATGTCTATATTAAACAACCACGGGGACATTCCGCATCCGTAACACATTTATTTCGAATGTTTCGCATTCTTTCCCGTTTACTCTTACTGTTGCCCTGCTGTTCTCAGAGAATGTTTTCACTACATTTAATAGCCTTCCTCCCTATCATACGCCTTTTCCAAATCTATAAATCCTCAAAACCATCTGTAAGTAATAAAAACCAGCAAAAAAACTATTAAAACCAAGAGAAAAAGGCATCGTTAAAAAAATATGTCTTGTTTGGTTTAAACCATTTGACCGGCCAACCCTCATTTTGATACATTTACGTCGATTGAGACTCTATACTGTAAACCTGAGAGCACTCTTACTCATTTGTTATCAATCGTATGTAAATTAACCCTTATTAGTTATACTGTACGTGTTAAGTGTCTATACAAAGGCGGTGGGAGTTAACATGTAAGGTAACAATACAGCCTATAGTATGGAGCCCTGAGGTGTGCACAGTAAACTAACACACGGATGGTGGATGATGTTAACAAGCCAGTCAAAACGAATGTAGGAAAACAAGGCACAAACCTAACCTAACCTAACCTAACTTAACTTCATTTAGATTATTTAAAAGGTCTTTCTATATCCTACTGTATGAAAATTTTTCCTGAACCAAAATTGTGACTTTTTTCTTCATGGACACCGACACATCGTGGGTAGGAGGGAAGGTGACAGACAATGTATATAATTCTTTAACAATTAACAACACTCATAAAAACAAAACAATACAACAAATTGTTAATACTAGTAGCGACTCAAAAAAAAAATCCTGTTTACTTACTTTTTAAAAACTCAATGCACAGTGTATCAGTATTTACTTTAGATTTATTTATATATATATTTTTTCCTAATATTTACACCTTTCCCATCCACTGAATAAATCATTATCAATTTTAATCGAGCTGGGAGGCCCTGGCGTAATTGGTTCAACGAGAATGTACGAGAAAAAATAAATAAATTGTATGTTACGTCAAAATTCAGTAATGGTTAAAAATACGTTCAGTCCATAAACACAAGTGAGAGGAAACTGTACTGACTGAGATGTGTTATATATAGATGAAGGGATTACCAGATGGGAGTTATAGGGGAAGAAGTAGGGAGGGTGGGGTGACACGGTAAGAAGATGGAGGGAGGTGGGAGGAAGGGAAGAGGAAGGAAGGAGGAGGAGGTGGGAGGAAAGAGAGGAAGGTGGGGGGAGATGGGAGGGAGGAATAGGAGAAATAAGGGAGAGGGGGGGAGGAAGAGGAGAGAGAGAGAGAGGGGGGGGGGTAAAGGGAGGTGGTGAGGAAAGAGGAAGATGAGGAGAGAGAGAGGGAGGAAGGGAGGGAGGGAGAGGGAGGTTCGTTGGATGGCACCAATGAATGGAACAGAGAATGAAATGGGTCGTGGTCAAAAGGGATTGATCTGATTGGCCAATACAGGACCTGGATTGGACAAACAGAAGGTATGATCACGTTAGTAGAAAAAAAAGGAGAGAAAGTAAGGGGTAGGTCTAAAAGAGGAAGATACGGTACTGCTGACATAACTTGCTGACATGAGAGACACAGGTAGTGTGGTACCGTGAAAGACTGTGGTCGCCAACCCTCAGACATAAGGCTGACATCTTGACTGACTGATTATAATAACTGTGAAATTATTAAAGGAATAAACTACATCAACAAACTGACAACAACAATAACAAGAGAAACAATACTGGAACAAAAACTAAAACAAAATGTTACTCAATGACACTGATGTTGACATATGACCCCGGACATCATAATCACCCTCATCAAAGTGACACATGAGTGACTATATATCAACTCATATGACAGCGAGAGTACCATATGACACCTACATATGTCAGGGACCGATAAATGACCAGGCAGAGCTGGAGGGAAGTACCTGGCTATACACCCGTGAAAGACCAGGTGGGTTGCGGAGGACCTGGTGAGACGTGAGGACCTACCTGACGATGGCCCGGTACTGGGTGTACGGTTTGAGGCCGGTGACGGTGTAGGACTCGGCGGGGATGTGCTCCTCTAGCGGCTGCCATGACCCCGGGCCACTCCACATCTACCGGGGCGACGTTAATTAATACATGGGTGACTCCCCTCCTGTTGTTTTACTCTACATGTCAAGTATCGAATATTCCATAATTATCATCAAACCGAGAGCAACTTACAGTAGGAACCATGTATCTTTTATTCGCTGACTTCAGCTATTGTTACAGCAGAATTCATCTAACAAATACAGTGCAGTGCACCAGTACCCACCTCCAGGATATAGGAGGTGATGGCAGAGGCGCCCTCGTGATCAGGGGGACCCCAGGCCAGGGTGAGGGTAGTGGCGTTGCGTGCACGAAGGGCTGGTGGTTTGGGCGACCCCGGAAGGTCTCTAGGGTCGGGGGCAGGCGTAGTGCGGGCGGCGGCTGGACTGTTCGGAGGTACCACCTTCAGGTAGCTGGTGACGGTGGTGGTGCCCGCATCTGACGTGCCCGAGCACTTGTACTCCCCTGCGTCCTCTTCCCTCACAGCTGTGGAAAGAAACTTGGTTAGTCAGGTGTGAGAGAGAGAGAGAGAGAGAGAGAGAGAGAGAGAGAGAGAGAGAGAGTAGGAACTTGTTATCACACACAAACACACACATGCATCATACGGGGACGTACCACATCAATCACACTCGGTCATGAAGCCCGAGGATTGTCAAGCTCCACGATACACCATCAATCCCGAGTGTTTGACTACTGTGGGTGATTTATCCAGTGTTCTGACGTACGAGCTTCACCTCCTCGCTGGTGTTTACGTCTGGTTATGGGTAATGAGAAGCAGTGCATACCTACTTACAGCTGATCATCGCCTGTGTACGTGCTTCCTCCAGAACACGATGTTGTAGATGATTGATAAAAAATGACGACAAATAACAGCGTGTTTACGAAACCAAAATTTCAATTACAGGAGAACGTCGCATATTTCTCTCGGGGTTAACTTGCTTTTGAGTTTGTGTTCACTGAATCGATGAATGTATATATTTTATAATGTGATTACAGAGAACACGCCTGTACTTTGCCGGCCTAATTTAGTTAAAAAATTTGTTCTTGTAAGACTGGGGACTAAAAATTACATAGAACACTGCATTCCTGGACGACCACGACCTCTGGTCATGTCTTATTAACCCCCACGACCCCTCTCATACACATAATGAACCTGACGGGTTATTTCATACTAAAATAACTCAACTCATGCAGAAGCTACACACTTCATTGTCGCACCATTCTAACACATTCATCTAATGCACTTAAATGGCATGCACTTAACTTTGTCACTATTCTAACAAGCTTTCCTGATGAACTTATGAGGCAGCCATACACTGATCCCTCAATCCGCGCGCGCGCACACACACACACGCGCACGCACACACACACACACACACACGCACGCACACGCACACGCACGCACACGCACACACACACACACACTCGCCTCACGCTGGAATGAACTGCACATCTTAACACAAATTCTTTCTCTCAAACACACAAACATCACACTGCTATAACACATTCATTTCTACTCACCAAACTCACAGTTTTGCATACTTACTGCTACACAGTAACCTCCGACTGGAGGTAAATCTCTCACCCAACATACTTCTTTCTCACACTGTTCCAATACACTTCCTGCTACATGATACCCTCACACTTCCACACACTAACTTAACACCAATTAAAATATCTCCCCTCAACACACATTTCTCTCACTCACACTAACTCGCACCACTAATACACACTAGACCTCTATACACTAACATCACACTCATACACAATAATCTCACATTTCTACAAACTTATCTCACACTAGTTATAAAAATGTCTATTAACACACTTCTCTTCTCTCACACTAAGTCCCTCAGCATGACAGAGCACCTAGCCGGACCCCACACGGTATTACAGGTAAGAATTACATAATAATGAGTAGGTAGTAGCTTTATACACGCGCCGAGCCAACTCCATGTACGTTTTAGCTCTCGTGTACGTAGATTAACTCCTGTGTAAGTGTACTAAACCTCGTGTACGTAGATTAGCTCCCGTGTACGTATTAGTAACTACCCCCGTACACGTACACATTAACCCTATGCACGTATACCAAACCGACTTGTACGTATATTAGCCCCGTGTACGTGTTATCCCGTGTACATAAATTACCCCATGTAGGAATACTAACCCCATAAATGTACTATTTCAGCCTCCTTGTGCATGTATCTACAACCGTGTACCGGCCCCGTGTACGTATTGTAACTCCCTCCCATGTAAGTATACAAGGCACAATCTGGAGTGAGCAATATTATACAGTATACTATTGACACGATTCTGGTGCTAGTCTCTCTCTCGTATATAATGTCTCTCAAACACACATATTCTTCTCCATCATCATCACACACACACACACACACACACACACACACACACACACACACACACACACACACACACACACACACACACACACACACACACACACACACACACCTCCCTCTAGTTCAAACCACACAACTGCCGAGGGAGTGTGACAGGAGTCTTGAGAACCAGATGATACCCTTAATGGCGTTATAATTGCGCAGCCGATATCCTTAATGGTGCCATGATGGTGATTTATATCCTTAATGGTTCCATATTGGAGTTGGATATATCTTTAAAGGTGCTGGATATTCTTAATGGTGTCATAATGGTGACAGATATCCTTAATGGTGCCATAATGGTGCAATAGATATCCTTACTTTCGCCATAATGGTGCGACAGATACCCTTAGTAACGCCAAAGAAGGAGGCGGGAGTTTACAGGTAATCTTAATAGCGCCATAATACCGTAGGAGATAAGGTTAATGGTGCCATAATGGTGATGGGTATATCCTTAATGGTGCCATAATAGTGAGGCGGATAATGTTAATGGTATTATAATGGCGCTGCAGGAGTCTGGGATTCTGCTCCATCATGACTCCCAGACAGTCACGTCCCCAGGGCCTGACAGTACCCAATTTGTCCTCCTGAGAAGGTGAGGCTGGAGGAGTGACGAGTCTGGGGGAAGGAAGGAAGGAAGGAAGGAAGGAATGTGGTGGGGGGAGAGAAATGGAAGTAGAGTGAGAAGGAGAGAAGAGGAAAAAAGGAAGGTGTTGGTGAGGGAGGGAAGGAGGGAAAGAGATGAAGGTTGTAAGAGAGTGAGGGAGAGAGGGAAAGAGTGTGGTGGTGAAGAAGGAAATGAGGCGAGAGAAGGTGAGAAAGGAGGGAAAGAAGGAGGTGGTGAGGAACAGAAAGGTAAAGAGGAGTTGATGGAGAAAGGGAAGAAGGGTGATGGTGAGGAAAAACGGGAGGGAGAGAAAAAGAGACATGAAGAAGAGGGAAGGAGGTAGAAGGGGAGAGAAAGAGGGAAGGGCGGAGGTGGTGTGGTGGTGAGGGATGGAGGTGGAGTGAGAAGGAGAGAGGGAGGAATGGAAATATGGCGATGAGAGAGAGAGAGAGAGAGAGAGAGAGAGAGAGAGAGAGAGAGAGAGAGAGGCTTCAGTCACATCACCACCATCTGCCTGTCCGTCTGTCCGTTGATTATTGGACTTGCGACACCATTAGTCATCAGAGGAGACCCCACACTGTTCCCCCCACTTCATCCTTCACCCATCAATATTTCAAACGGGAGAACTCGATAAGGTCACCTTCACTATTTAATATCAAATCAAACTTTCCAACTGTAGTCACCCCCCGCAAAAAAAAAAAAAAAAAAAAAAAAATACCCACCTCGATACCAATGACTTTCTTCACGTTGAGATTTGTAAGTGAATACATTATAAACTTCCCTTTCCAACCGTGAACATGGCTAGGCTAGGCTAGGTTAGGTTAGGTTAGGTTAGGTCAAGTTAAATTAGGTTGGCTTAGATTCAAAGTAGATGCAGGGAAGATATAGGTTAGGTTAAGTTAAGTTTAGCTAAGTTAGGTTAGGTCGGATGCAGCAGGGTAGTCCTTCCTCTGCCTGCTGGTGGTGATCAGTCATTTTCCTTCCCTAGATAACACCCTGAAGAGATGATAGTCAGAGGCAAGCAAGGAGGAAGAGGAGGAGGAACGGTGATGGATGAGAATGGAATAAGAGAAGGAGATTGAAAAAAGAAGAAAACATGGTGAAAGGGAGAAGGAGCAGTGGACGCGATAATGAAAGACATGAAGAAGAAGAATGAGGAGGGAAAATCATGGGGAAGACCGACGAGGATTTTGTGAAGGATGAGGAAGGACAGTGGAAGAAAGAAGGGGAGAGGGAAATGACGAAAAAAAAAGAGAGAGAGAGAGAGAGAGAGAGAGAGAGAGAGAGAGAGAGAGAGAGAGAGAGAGAGAGAGAGAGAGAATTATTCTGAAAGATAGAAACACAACAATGCAAGAGAGGAGAGGAAGGAGAGGAAGAAAAAGGAGAGAGGGGTCGAAAGAGGAGACAGAGAGGAGAAGTCGAAGAAGGAGAGAGAGGAGAGGGAGGAGGATAAGGAGAAGGGCAAGGAAAGGGTCCAAATAGGTACAAACAAGTCCGTAAAAAATATTTACATATTGTATAAAAATACAATTCCAAGAGGCAGGTTAATTAGGTTACGGACTAGGCGTTACACCTAGAGGACTGGGGCGGTGCTACACTACCTTCCATTAAGTGTTCGATAACCTGCTTGCAAAACAAAGGTCACCCGCTGCTGTTCCTCCTGACGCTGCATACCCAGACATTTATTATTTTAATTTTCGCTGCTGTTATGCTGTTTTCTTTGTTGCTGTTTGATGACACACCCCCATAAAGCGTGAAAATAATACAACCCCATTTATAGACACCCATTACGTATCCCCAGTATATATTCCCTCTTGTATCCCCATTAAATAACCCATTACGGAACCCCCATGACACAACCCATTATAATATCGATACTACACAACCCGTGGGTGGCACAAGCCGGCACTGAACTCGACCGCCTTCACTTCCTCATCTGTAAAGTTAAATACCCATTGAGAGCCAATATTCAACCCATTAATATGTCCGCTTCCAGATTACAGTGACATCCGGGACACACACACACCCACCCACACACACATACCAGCCAATTTACATGGAAATTACACACCTATTATGACCTCGTACACACCTGCTGGGGGTCATTAATTAGTTCGCACCTGGACAATACCCATTAAATATTAATCTTAGTAATCTCAGGAGACCCAGGTAGACATATGACTAATTATGTGTGTATTTGTGTTTTACGGTCAATATATGCGTGTTTGTTTATTTGCGTGTCTCTATCTTTCTATGTATCAGTCCGTAGGTATATTTGCGTGCATGTTCTGTCATCCCTATATTCCAATCTCTCCGTCTATCTTTACCTGTCTGTTTTTCTGTCTGTATACCAGACCACCCACTATTCTCTTCCTCTTTCACCACCGTCTGACACACTCAACTCAAGTGGAGGCGCTGCTCACTTCCACCACCGTCCCCACACACCACACCAACCCCCCCATCAATAATCTCACTATACTTGGTTTACGTCCTGTCAAAATCCTCGCTACATCAAAATCAAATGTTCAAAATCTGTACGACGCTTCAAAATAAACAATCTTACACACACACACACTAATGCATTTTGTAGGTAGTAGGCAGCTACCAAACAGGGAGGTACTACCGCCTGGGAAGACATTGGAAGCATTATGTATTGTCTAATGGTAGATCCTGCTGCCATATGGCATCACGAAAAGTGTGACCAAGTCCCAGGTTGCTGATCTGACTTTCTGCCTCATTTACACACAATTGCAGGGTCTCAATTGTTTCTCTTACCATTGACAACACAACATACACATATTGTTTTTCACTCTTGATCTTTTTATTTTATTTTTGTATTTCTTTATGGTTCTTAATAATAATAATAATAATAATAATAATAATAATAATAATAATAATAATAATAATAATAATAATAATAATAATAATAATCATTATTATTATTATTACATTTTCGCCTCCCAGGCCCCGATGGGTACATATTCCATAGCCCGTGAATACCCGATAGTGTGCGACAGAGAATTGACTGACCTGCCAAGTGACTAGGCTTGTATACTGACCTGTAGCGAAGAGAATAATTACAAATCAACATTTCAAAGGTGTGTGGTCCCTTGGGTGTGTCGTGTGAGAACCTTTTTACGTCAAGATTAAGATTTTAGACTTGGGTTGGGTTAACACGGGTGGCTGGTTGTCGGTCTTGGAATATCAATCTCATCCTATGTCCTTTGTGTTGCGAGAAACTGAATGACTACGAGAGCCGGGTAACCATTTATGTGAGTCTTGTCTGCTGTGTACACTTGTGAGGAACCAACACTGATGAAAATGCCAAACAATATTATAATAATAATAATAATAATAATAATAATAATAATAATAATAATAATAATAATAATAATAATAATAATAATAATAATAATAATAATAATAATAATAATAATAGAATGAGCTTAAAAACAAAACATTACAAAACACACACTTAAACAATCAATTTCACTCAATATCTTATATAGTTACTTTTGCCTTAATGTATCTCTTGTAAGTGCTTCACCGGCCAGAGACTATAAGCGCCTTTGACCAAGTCTTGCAAAAAAAAAAAAAAGCAAGCAAGACATACTGTTTGGGTGTAGCGCAACATCTGACCTTCAACTGGCGGACTGACAAACTTACAAACATTGGCGCTGTAGGTCAACATGGCAACACTCACCATTAAATAAACCCCAAAACATTGAGATTTTCGCCTCATTTCCACGCTGGAACAGACTGGATATCAACAGAACAGCAGCCGGGGTTTAAATTATCCTGCAACGCCTTCAAGTACCCAGAGATTAAAAATACATCTTAAACGAACGCCTAAACTGCATATTAATTTAATTTTTGCGAAGTAATAGAGCCATTGTGCCTTGGGTGTGCGGGCATAAAGTAGCGAGGCGGGCATTAAGCCATGTATCGAGCAGCGGGGCGGAATGTCTTAATATCCGGGGCAGAGGTAAGGACGGGGCAGACCACCCCCCTCCTTCCTTAATTACTTATATTGATCCCCTAATTGTGGCTGGCGGCCCCTTGGTGAAGCAGACTAGCAGGCCACCCTCCAGCCTGCCCCGGTCTCTATTGTGCTGTCTACTGGCTCCAATCTGTACTGTCTGCTGCCTGTTATCTCTCGTTGTAAGAGTTAGACATTAGTGAAGGAGTGTGGTTCTCTGTAAGGAAGTGAGATTGAGGAAGGATGCCACCAGTACATCTTCACCCCATCCCCACAGGTCCCCCACAACACGTAAGGTGAAGTCGCTGACTATCCTCACGAGTCTCTGCGGAATTTCCTTCCACTCCTGAGGGTTTTTTTTTTTTTCATCTACAAGTCTTCCCTCTCTCCCTCACGGTCCCTCACACAGTCAGACATGAGGTGGATCTCCTTACGTGAAGGCACTGTACGTCATTATGCACAATCTACGTTCTACAGTACGCTCATGTGTCTACCCACCATGCTCAAGTTAATGTTTGTCTTTAAATTAAATAAAATCGACGATAAAACAAATAGTGTGGGATTTAACATCTTCCTAAACATCTCTTACGGACTACTGTGGCTAAAATGTGGGAAAATATGAGGCTCAGAACTCACGTGAAAACATGGTCGGGTCGAAACACTATCTGAAGGTTTTGTGGTGGTAGTTACTACTGTAACGTGGCTGACTGTACCGCTGTACGAGAGACTGGCGGGGTTTGGCAGACTGTTAAACTGGCGAGTGGTTATGTTCGCGACTGTCAGAACGATACGTCAGCGGGAATTAGGGCCAGACATGCAAGATATCAGTACACGTTGCTGTAAGCTGACGTGTGCTTAGAAGTCTACACGCTGTCATCTGGCCTCATTTGCTCATGATGGAGCTATTTTTCTGCGTGTAGGAGCGTGTGCAGGGTAGCTTTTTGCGTGCACAAGCGTGTTTCATGGTTTTATTCTTTAAGTGAGCGCGCGCACGCGCGTGCGTGTGTGTGTGTGACCTCTTGTTACTTGTTGTGTGAGCTCTAACTGTTTGTATTACACAGTTCCCGGTACACAGGCTTATCCTTGTCTTTGCCATGTGTTCTGGTACACGAGAAACCTGTTGGTGAGCTGGGAAAATGTATCACTGTTGACTGCGACAGTCAGCTCTAAGTACACTAAATTTTCGAATTGCTGATAGACCGACCGAAATAATATATTTTCTTCCGTACCCCTGGCCGACCACACCACGGGCTCTAAACTGCACCCCTGGCCGACCGCACCACGGGCTCTAAACTGCACCCCTGGCGACCACACCACGGGCTCTAAACTGCACCCCTGGCCGACCGCACCACGGGCTCTAAACTGCACCCCTGGCCGACCGCACCACGGGCTCTAAACTGCACCCCTGGCCCGCCCACACCACGGGCTCTAAGCTTCACCCCTGGCCCGCCCACAGCATTCCTCACTATCGCAGCTTATAGTCAAGTCATGGCACACTTCCTAGGCCATGGGGGAGAGAAGATTCCTAGGGCCATGGAGGAGTGAGGATTCCTAGGGACCATGTAGAAGGAGAGAGGATTCCTAGGGATCATGGAGAAGGAGAGAGGATTCCTAGTGGTTGAGTTCCTTATTATAAACTACTAAGTCACGACACCCAGTATTCCATCATTATTGTGGCGGCGGCAAGACAGTGTTATGCTGAGCCTCAGGTATTGATCACCTACACCAAATGACTCAGTAGGTCTGGTCCTCTCACACACACGCAAAAACACACGGACGCACGCAAACATACACACGGACGGGCGCACAGACACACACACACAGACACACAAGTACACAAACACGAAAGCACGCACGCACGCAAACACACACACATCCACACACGGACGCACGCAAACACACACATGTCAAACCTAGCCCCCCCCTAAAAATTTATATATATATATATATATATATATATATATATATATATATATATATATATATATATATATATATATATATATATATATATATATATATATATATATATATAGACTTTTGAAATGAAGTTGAAAATTAAACTGAAAACTCCATCATTCACCTCACTTCAGGTCATGTAAGAACTCTTTTCCCCACAAAAAAATTTATGAATATTCACGTTGAGGTCAAATTAATGAAAAGTCACTACTCATTTCACACTCACGTTAGCGTCAGTTATATTTAAAGTTTCCGATTTGTTTATTTATTATTATTATTATTATTATTATTATTATTATTATTATTATTATTATTATTATTATGATTAATATTATTATTATTATTTTTTTTGGGGGGGGGGGAGTTTCAAATTAAAATGCCATCAGTATTTACATCACGAGTGTCTATATACCTGAAATCATGTTTAAACCTTCTGAAACATTGATTTTCAGGTTATAGTTGAAAATAAATGATAAGGCAACATACACACACACACAGTATATCGTGTCACGGAAAATCGTTAATATAATGTTTGTTTGCAATGGCAGCTTGTTCAGTGGACGAGGAAATCTGAAACTGAAATAAAAAATAGAGAGCAGTGAACCAGCCTGACGCAGTATCACAGTGACTGGCGGTGAACAGCGTAAGTCTGGCCAGCAGCTGTGAGAGGGATGAGTTGTGTGTGGTTATATTTCATTACCAGCAGAAGTGATCAGATCCTGGAAGAAACTCCTCGTGTCACCTGCCAGGAAATTGTTTACTAACTTTTACAATTACAGTTAATATGAACGACTTCAGTAATAGCTGAGGACGGCACCAAACTACCAGCGCCAGGACAAGCAGTCAACCTCACCTGCCGTTCTTCTCCGCCCAGTAATTACACGAATACGGAAGCTCTGCCAGATGAACGCTTGTCCGATTTCTCCCTACAATGGCGCTCTTCTGCTTGGAGCGAGCAAGAGATCACACAAATATGAGAACATTATAGAATCCTGGAGTAAGAGGAGCATTGTGAAGTGTCCAGGTGTAGGACAACGGATCACGTGATGTTTAGGCGTCCCAGCTTATTTCACCTGATATTAACCCTCCTAACTCTACTTTGGTGGCTTAGGTTAGGTGAGGTTAGTTAAGGGGAGGTTAACGTTAGGGTGTTAAATCTTAAGGTAAAATAAGCTGGGGTGCGCAATCTTCACGAGCTCCAACTAAACACAAAACATTTAGTGTATCCAGGGATAAATGTTAACAGTAGTACCACCCAGGTGACTCACCACTGAGCTGGAGGGTTCCGGAGCCCAGCAGAGTGATCCTGGTGTCGTCGTCGGGTAGGTGTTCGTCGTCCTTAGTCCAGGTGACCCTGGGGGCGGGGTCACCCTCCGCCTGACACACCAGGAGGGCCACGGCGTCAGGGGTCACCGTCAGGTTGCGGGGGCGAACGGAGATGACGGGCGGGGGGTGGAGGGTGGGCGCCGGCACTTCCAGCAGCGCCCGTGCCACCAGTGATCCCGCAGCGGACACGGCGGCGCATGAGTACCACCCCGCTAACTCTCGTGTTACCTGAGGAAGCCGCAGGTGTAAAATTAGTGTTTGCATATATGAGTTAACTATTTGGTTCTTCTAATATTATTTTCATTTGGCACCCATTTATCCAGTTACTGTTAATATAATTCTGTCACCTGACGACCTACGGTACCTGATGAAGGCACAGAAGGAGCATGTTAACGCTCGTGCAGGTTCATTAAGTAAGTCACTACTTCGATTTTTTCAAAAAGGCCAATTATAAATACATTTTTGTATGCCTTCTTACCTTTGATCTTCCTCTCGCCCTTTCCTTCTCCTTCCGCTTTCTCTAACTCATTTTCTTTGTCTTTCCTACATCCCGCGACATTCTCCTTCTTCCCTCTCATGCATTCCCTTCTTCCCTTCACTGTTTGAATATGCAGTGTCCACTTCCTTTCCCTCCCTCGCCTGGTTGATGATCAAGGTGCTCTCCCTCCCTCACTCACCTTGTTGATAATCAAGGTGCCCTCCTTCCCTCACCTGGTTGATAATTAAGGTGCCCTCCCTCCCTCCCACCCTCACCTGGTTGATGATCAAAGTGCCCTCCCTCCCTCACCTAGTTGATGATCAAGGTGCCCTCCCTCCCTCACCTGGTTGATAATTAAAGGTACCCTCCCTCCCTCCCTCCCCTAGTTGATGATTTAGGTGCCCTTCCTCCCTCCCTCACCTGGTTGATAATTAAGGTGCCCTCGGCGTTGACCCACACATTGGGTTGGTCGTCAGGTTCGCCCGAGGGAGTGTCCTGGCGGGGCAGGAGGAGATTATGGTCGTCCTGACGACTCCACACCACCAGCGGAGGCGGACGACCGACCGCCAGGCACTCGAACGCCGCAGATGATCCCGCCGTCGCTCTCACGTCCTGGGGTCGTACCAGAAACTCCGGAGCAGCTGCGAGAACAAGAAAAATTAGTTATTTTGTGTTATGGTGCTTGTGGCTTTAATAGGTCGTATATTAGGTCGTTTAGAGAGGCCGTGTATGAGGTTACGAGGTCATACATTTGTAGGGTCATGTCTTAGGTCGTCAGAAGGCGTCTACAAACTTGAGATATTATTGGGTCGTATCCAAAGACTGTGGGTCATAACACACCGTCGTTCACAAGACAGACAGATATGCAAAGTAGCCAGGAAAGTGGGTCGTACTCCAGGTAAATTTGTAGGTCATTAGAGAGGAAAACCTTCAAACAGACAGATAAACAGTCACGACTCAAGCCAAGATCAAGTGGTCGGGTCGTACGAGGTCAGAAGTCACACTAAAGCCGTAGCTAATCGTTTTAAAAGTAGTAATTAGGATCAGAAAGACGCAGGTCATATGAGGTCGCACATAAACCTGAAATATATTAAAACACCCCAATTCCTTCCATATTTGAGAGGTCATCCTGTACTCAAGAAGTCGTGGGGGCTTACACACACACACCGAACACATTGGAAGCTGTAAAACTGAAGCCCTCGTACATCACACCTGAAGAACTTCATTAAGAGGGGGGGGGTTGACTCATTAGTAAGAACCACTTCCACCTTTATGAAGGGAGGGTGGGGGAGGGGGTGGAGAGAGGGGGAGGTGGAGGAAGCCTTAGTTTGCGGTGGCGTCACGGCATCCACGAGTAGATGAGCTAATGATTGTGGGCGGGGCACGATCACAAAGTGCTAAATACTAGAAAGTGAGCACAGTGAGTGTTGAGTGTTTTAAGTGTGAAGTACTAAAGAGAGCACAGTACGAGGGTTCAGTACCTGTGCCAAATACTAAGAAGTGAGCACAGTACGAGTGTTCAGTGCTGTAAGTGCTCAGTGCTAGAGAGAGCAGAGCGAGAGTTAAGTGTTTGGAGGTTATAAACAATGCTTTATGTATTAAGTGCTAGAACAAGTAGGTACATAAGAAGTGTGTTAAGACTTTTGATGGTGTTTAAGTGTTAAGTGCCAGTGTGTACATAATACTTAATAGTCAAGTAGAGGAGGTCGAGAGGTCACAGTTAAAATATTATATTTAACTTGTAATAAAATTAAAATAAACATCACAAGTCATTAACAACTTACTTAACTGAAATGAATAACATCGACTCTTATACAATAATAAAAATCGATTCATTCAACTGGAGAAAAATTTGTTACGAAGATATTTGAAATAGATAAAATAATGTATTACTTTTAAAGTTTGTTATAACTACACATATCTATAAAAAAAATCATTAATAGTTCTGTATTACCATAATCACCTCAACTATTCACAATTAAATACACTAGTTTATTTTAATTGCGTGTTCTATTAATTCCAAAACAATGCCAAAGACAAAGGTAAGAGTACAGGGAACAAGTACAAGGTCGGGTACAAATAGAGTTACTCACACAAGTACAGATACACGGCCAGGTACAGAAACAAGTACAAAGCCAGACACAGATACAAGTACAGGTAGAGAGACAACAAGTACACTACACAGGTACAGACACAGAGCCACAGGTATACCAACATTACTCTCCTTAACCCAAATACTTCAGGCAAGTTCCTCCTGTTTCTTTTTCTTCTTTACTCTACAGCATTATGGCCACAACCTCCCTCTTTCCCTCCCCCGAGCACCCCAATAAACTCCGTCAAGCGCCACAATTAAACCCGGGAAACTTTAAGTCGAGGTCAAACGCCACAATTAAAACCGGAAAACTCCCGAGTATAACCTGGGTTTTAAGGCAGGTAAGTTTGTGGTTTTACAAGAGGGTTGTGGCGTCGGCAGCAAAACACATGTTAAAGGTTTAGTGGGCCTTTAAAGGGTTTAGTAGGGACGTAAAGGGCAGCGGGCAGAGCCATTAAAAGGGGCTTATGGGTGCGTGTACAATGAGAGAGAGAGAGAGAGAGAGAGAGAGAGAGAGAGAGAGAGAGAGAGAGAGAGAGAGAGAATATTAACGTGCTGGAAACAGTAGGCGTAAACAGAGACGTGAAAACAGAAGGGAACAGTAACAGACAAAAACAACAGACTTCAATCCACAACAGAACCATAAGAAGAATAACAGAGAACTAACAGTGGAGACAATCAGTAAACAACAGAACAACAACAGGAATTTGGGTCACGTACTATACACAGTGAGAGTAGCGTTGGTCCTGGCCGTGCCGACTACGTTCACGGCCTCACAGACGTAAGTATCCTCATCGCCAGGCGTAACACGGGCGATCCTGTAGGTGGAGAGGCAGAAGGTGGTTACTGGAGAGATTGATGAGGAAGGTGAGGGTGTGGTGGTGGTGGTGGTAGTAGTAGTAGTAGTAATGGTGATGGTGGTGTTGGCGGTGGTAGAGGAGATGATGATGATGATGGTAGAGATAGTGGTTACCAATGGTGGAAATATAATGTTAACAAAGACAGGGAAATAATTTTACACACACACACACACACACACACACACACACACACACACACTACTACTACTACTATTACCTTGCTGTCACTTGGAATCGAGTATGACGATCATCCAGCTATGATAAAGTGATACGAGTTATTAAGGATGTCACCTTCGCTGGTAAGCTCTGAGGTGACTAGAGAGACCGATACGAGACCGGCAGTGTCGTCCACAGATGTTGCACGTGTGGAGGGTTACATCTAGTGCGGGAGGGGCGGCGGTAGCGTCTTTCCGGTGCTGGCACTTGTCTGCCTCGGTATGCAGTCGGGATAATTCGAAAGTATTGACACCTTCTCGTGTGGTGATCCTCTAAGCGTTACGATGTGGAGTAATCGTCTCCCAGGTGAGCCCCCCCACACCGCGCACGCACACACACGCGCACACACACACACACACACCATAGATATCAATCCATTCACAAAACTAAATCAATCATACAATTAACCTAACCTAACCAATATATTAACAACCATCATAGTCCCTTTCTCTTCTCCTCTCACCACGCCGAAAAAAAAATATTAAATACAAAAAAAGAAAAAACTAATATTATTACACACGCCTCGGAGCCCCATATCGACAGCCTTGCCAATATCAACCTCCATCACTGGACACACACACACACACACACACACGCACACACAAAAAATAAGATTATTCTTTTTTAATTTCTGCACCGAGTAATTGCTTTAATTCCTCAACTGCAAACAAGATTATTTTCCGACTAATAATGTAGTCAACAGAACTAGAACCTTGAACATCATGTCGACAAGGGTTAAAAAATTCTTATAGTGGGGGTGAACCTATTGGGTGATGTTTGTGTGGTGTTATTCAGGTATACATTATCAATATTAATAACAACAATAACAACAATAATAACAATAATAATAATAATAATAATAATAATAATAATAATAATAACAACAACAGCACACCCAAGGCTCCCTACAAACCTCATCCAATATTATATTTTTATCTCACAAGGGAAACATCACAACAGCTGCCATAATAACATTCTGACCTAAAAATAATATTCATATCAAAACAAGACGACAGAACAGACCCCACTATACTGTACAACATAAGAGACAGAATATAACACTATGCAGTATATCGTCAAGGAAATTTCCCTCAATATTCCATTTTATATCTCTGAGGGTGTATACGTGATGCCTTTATAACATCCTGATTTAATAAAAAACAACAATGTGAACCTGAAAGTGACACGAGATATGGCCGCCGAGATATTTTGCATCTAATGTTCGTTAAGGTGAGGCGTGTACTAGACTTGATATTAATATGTATAATTCAGCAAAACACAACACCAATAACGATGTTCTTCCAATATATTGTCAAAAGGAAAATATCATTAGTTTTCTATAATTGTGTATCTGGTGTCCGAGTTCTGGTGGAAGGATAACTCTGAACGTCCTAACTTTATTAAACGACACGTGCAGCTCGGCAGCTCTCCAAGATTCTTAGATCCAAACATTTTCCCCAAGATATGTGGACACACCTTTACTGGCTCACTCAAGCTACCTCACAAAGATGACTGTTAACATGGCTTCAAAACTGTTCTGTGCATCTACGGTAACTGGATAGTATATGTTGTCTTGTTTTCTGTTACGTGGGAGACTTGACGAACAGAGAACACACAACGAGAGACATAAGGAGGCAGTTTGGTTAACTAACAACACACCTCAACACCTGGCGACGAGGAGGTGTACTTGTGAGGCTACCTGGCGGCCAACACCTACGAGAGGGTAATTATTACCTGAGCACCTGCCTGAGAGTAGTCTTCCCACCTGGCGAAGGAAACACTTGGCACACTGTAAAGGATTCTGAAGAAGTGTTTCCTGAGGAGCAATAATATTTTTGTCTCGGGAGCTATTCTGCCCATGGAAGATTAGAGGTGAGACGTAAATTAGTATAAAAATGGAGAAGAACAAAAATTAATGGCAATTCTTAGAAGGTCTGACAAGAGTTTTATTTGCAGCAATTTTACCAAGAAAATTAAACCATCTGACAAGGGACCAACACCGCTACCGAGATCATAACTACCCGAGGAACAATAAGCTGACGGAGGAGAGCCACTGACGACCAAGTTACCAGGAAAATTAATTAAGATATCCCCAGAAGATCAAGTTACCTGATGAGGAGGTTACCTGATGGTGTGCTGAAGGTGTGGTCGTCTTACCTGAAGGTGTGGTCGTCTTACCTGAGGGTGTGGTTGTCTTACCTGAGGGTGTGGTTGTCTTACCTGAGGGTGTGGTCGTCTTACCTGAAAGTGTGTTCGTCTTACCTGAGGGTGTGGTTGTCTTACCTGAGGGTGTGGTCGTCTTACCTGAGGGTGTGGTCGTCTTACCTGAGGGTGTGGTCGTCTTACCTGAGGATGTGGTCGTCTTACCTGAGGGTGTGGTCGTCGAGGATCTCGGTGCGATCGTCAGGTAGGTTTCCCCGCACCCTCCTCCAGGACACCTGAGGAGCAGGGTCACCGCTCACCTGACACTCGAACTCCACCTTGCGCTCCGTCAGGGTCACCGTGTCCTTCGGCCCCCGCAGGAAGCTCGGCTTGACTGAGGATGGGATAAGGTCAAAGTTCACCAAATATTTCATCATAATTTTCAACCTGACTGACAAGGGTGAGACCTGGTGAACAGCAGAGAAGGTGTCAACATTATTTAATCGTAGTTCTTACTTTAATAATCTCTTTATATATAATTAAGTTGAAGACCAAAGCTTACTTACGCTTGGAGTGTGACACAACCTTTACCACAAGAGGTGACGAGAGAGTGGACACCTGAGCACAAAGGTCTTTTTGCATTTGTAAAACTTAATTCAAAACAATAACTACGATTATTTTGATAATTTAAGCAACAAGGTAACTCATATTTTTGTTTTATAAGTTAAGACAGTAAGATATTCAGGCGAGAATATAACCACGAGGAAACTGTCATATAATATTGAGAACTAAACTAACAACACATCTCACAGTGTTAAGTAGTAGTGGAAAATCCCAAGATTATATTATCCAAAACATAAACACTGGTTTAAAATAATACATTACTCATCAATTTCGCTGATGAAGGTTACTTTACGTTAACCTTACGACAGTTAAGACAAAAATAGCTAAGGCATTTTAAAACGTAATTATTCCTAATACAGGATGACTCGTTGAACTCAGAAGCACAACACATTGAGAGTTACGTCACAACATTACAACACTACATTTTACTGTCAAATAATCCCTTTTTAATACTGTGTACCCTGGAGAGTCTTCACAACATATTAAATGCCTATATCAACATTTATCTCAATATCTTTAAAGACACAAGTGTTTTTATTTAGCTTGAACAAGGACACGTCATAATGGCTTCTGTGAATTAGAGATAAGGCATCAAGGTTTTCGTGTTTACGTAACATTGACGTCATATATCGTGTTCAGGTCTGACAGTTTTGGTGAAGTTACAGTTCATTAAGAAATTAATATTCCACACGAGATGCAAAAACCTTCAATCATTCATTTAATTATATAGTGATCTAAGTCATCCTATTTATTTTAAACATAGAAAAATTAACCGAAATATTATGTAGGCTGATTTATGTAAAGGTTATTCTAGTGCACACACACACACAGACACACACACTACATCACTTGCATGACTGGGAAAATTGATAATAATTTCCAATTCTTTCATCAGCTCTCATACACTGTACACAAAACTAAAGTCTACAGCATTTCTCCCTCATTATGGCGGAGTTCCTGCCGACAAATGTGTAAGAGGAGAGCGACTTCACACAAAAACAAGAACAGTGAGACAGGATGTTTGTGTCTACCATCTGTGGAGGAGACATTACCTACCTTACCTACCTGCTTGTCAACATACGAGTACGTCATCCCTGAAGGCCCCGACACGAGACATTACATTACCTCCACCTTAAACACACCTGACTTGTCGAACTCCACACGGACCTTAGCCCTGACTCTCAAAGGTTCTCAAGTTAATATTTTCCCTCAACCTGAAGCTTTGAGGAGGTATCTATGTCATTCACTTAATGTACACTTAAACACAAAGATGGATTCTCAAAGGGTCTTGCATATACATTTTCCCCCTAACTGGAGGTATAAGAGCGCATCTACCTGGCTCACATAAACTCAGGTATATAGAAGGCCAGGCCAAAATGTCACCAAAACTGCACTAAGACTCGGTATGTCAGACGCGTTCTCTTAAACCCAGTTCAGAAGGGGAATAATATGTACGAAAAATGAAGGAGAGAGAGAGAGAGAGAGAGAGAGAGGTGTGTTAGAGGCTGTCCTTATCACTAGAGTAGCAGCAACACGGATAGGAGGAGTGAAAAGGGGAGGAAGTAAAAGGTGGAGAAGGGGAAAGGGAGGTGCAGATGGAGAGATGGGAAGAGAGAGAAAGGAAGAGGAGGAGGGGGAAAGAGGGGGAGGAAGAGGAGGAAGGGGAGGAGGAGGAGGACGAGAGTGTAGCAGCAGACGGTGATAAACTAAGTAGGCAGCAACGAAGGAGTAGAGAAGGGGTTAACAGAAGAAGGGGAGAAAACGGAGTTAAAGGAGGAGGAGGAAGGAGAACAAGAATAAGGAGGAGAAGGAGAGGCAGGTAAAGGGTGAGGAAGAGTAAAGGGAAGAAACAAAGGTAGAAGAAAGAAGAAGAAGAAGAAGAAGAAGGAGAGGGAGGAGGAGGAGGAGGAGGAGGAGGAGGGAGTTGAGGGAGGAGAGGGAGGGGGGAAGAGGAAGGAGAGGGAGATAGGAAGAGAGAGAGGGAGGGAGGGAGGGGAGGGAAGGCACCAGCTAGGGGATAATGGAGCCTAATCAAGTGGAAAGCCTCTTAGGAAGTGGGTGTCTGGCGAGATGACAATGTACCCAAGCATGGGGTGGGCGTGAGGGCGGCGGTGGCGAGCCTGTGGGCTACGAGGGGGTGTGTGTGTGTGGACTTAATGAGGCTATGGTCCTTTGAGCATTTCTATGGCTCTGAAGTAACTGTGGAACTTTCTCCTGCTTAACTGTGGGTGTGGAACTTTCTACTGTTTAACTGTAGCTGTGGAACTTTCTACTGTTTAACTGTAGCTGTGAAACTTTCTGCTGTTTAACTATAGCTGTGGAACTTTCTGCTGTTTAACTGTAGCTGTGGAACTTTCTGCTGTTTAACTGTAGCTGTGAAACTTTCTGCTGTTTAACTGTAGCTGTGGAACTTTCTACTGTTTAACTGTAGCTGTGGAACTTTCTGCTGTTTAACTGTAGCTGTGGAACTTTCTGCTGCTTAACTGTAGCTGAGTAACTTTCTACTGTTTAACTGTGGAACTTTCTACTGTTTAACTGTGGAACATTCTGCTGTTTAACTGTGGAACATTCTGCTGTTTAACTGTGGAACTATTAACTTGGCTATTGTTTAACTGTGGAACTTTCTACTGTTTGCTGCTGTGGAACTTCTGCTGTTTAACTGTAGCTGTGGAACTTCCTGCTGTTTAACTGTAGCTGTGGAACTTTCTACTGTTTAACTGTAGCTGTGGAACTTTCTAATGTTTAACTGTAGCTGTGGAACTTTCTGCTGTTTAATTGTGGAACTTTCTACTGTTTAACTGTGAAACTTTCTGCTGTTTAATTGTAGCTGTGGAACTTTCTGCTGCTTAACTGTAGCTGTGTAACTTTTTACTGTTTAACTGTAGAACTTTCTACTGTTTAACTGTGGAACTTTCTACTGTTTAACTGTGGAACTTTCTATTGTTTAACTGTGGAACTTTCTACTGTTTAACTGCAGCTGTGGAACTATCTGCTGTTTAACTGTAGCTGTGGAACTTCCTGCTGTTTAACTGTAGCTGTGGAACTATCTGCTGTTTAACTGTAGCTGCGGAACTTCCTGCTGTTTAACTGTAGCTGTGGAACTTCCTGCTGTTTAACTGTAGCTGTGGAACTTTCTACTGTTTAACTGTAGCTGTGGAACTTTCTGCTGCTTAACTGTAGCTGTGGAACTTCCTGCTGTTTAACTGTAGCTGCGGAATTTTCTGTTTAACTGTGTCTGCAGAACTTTCTACTGTTTATCTGTAGCTGTGGAACTTCCTGGTGTTTAACTGTAGCTGTGGAACTTCCTGCTGTTTAACTGTAGCTGTGGAACTTTTTACTGTTTAACTGTAGCTGTGGAATTTTCTACTGTTTAACTATAGCTGTGGAACTTTCTACTGTTTAACTGTAGCTGTGGATCTTTCTACTGTTTAACTGTAGCTGCGGAACGTTCTACTGTTTAACTGTAGCTGTGGAACTTTCTACTGTTTAACTATAGCTGTGGAACTTTCTACTGTTTAACTATAGCTGTGGAACTTTCTCCTGCTTAACTGTGTCTGCAGAGCTCAGTGATGTTATATACTATACTTACTATGGACGTAGAGTTTGATGGGGTCAGTGGTCTTAGAGCCAGCCAGGTTCCACGCCTCACACGTGTACTGCCCTCCGTCGTTCTGCTGCACGTGGCGGATCAGTAACGTGCCCTCGTCCACCACCTCGTGCCTGGGCAATGAGAGAACAAGACGAGAGGTAAGAAATGGTGAGATAAACGGGAGAGAAATTGGTTGAATCTGGGGAAAGTGGCAATGATTTGTATTCGACTCTTTTAAATACATAGGACTGGCTCTGGTTGAGAAATAGTCGGGTGTGTGAGAGAAAGAGTCGGATGAGGAAGAAATGGTTGGATAAAGAGAAGAAACGTTCTGATAAAGAGAATAAATAGTCGGATAAGAAGAAGAAATGATTAGATAAGAGCGAGAAACAGTCGGATATGAAGAAAAAATAACCTGATAAGGATATAAACTTAAACTTTAAGTGAAAAATAGAAAAAAAGAGAGTAAATTTTCATTGATTGAGGAGTCCTATTTCTACCTAGATAATAATAATCCCTGTGTTGCTTACCTCCCTCCATGTCTACTGGGAAAGGATGAGGGGAAAGGATGAGAGGAATGTATCAAGACTTCATAACTTATTACTACAATACCAATCACTAAACCACCCTGTGAAAAAAAAATTGAGTCAGAACTGGACAAATAATTCAGAAATTCAAATACAGGTGATTAATTGTACAGGGCAGGTATATTAATTCCCAGGTGGTGAGATGATGATTTATACCGTAACTGTGATATAGAAATGCATGTATACAGAATTAAAAAAACGCATAATATTCTATAGGTAAAGTTAGTATCGATAGGTAACGTTACTAGTGTGTGTGTGTGTGTGTGTGTGTGTGTGTAGTTCTGGGTTCTCACATAACATCAATACACACGTCCTCCCTTGTGTCTGTAACTGCATGTTGGTTCATGTCGTCACTTCACACCAAGGCGTGCGGTTACTCTCTCATCTTGACACAAGCCCTCACCATGACACAAGCCCCCATCGTGACACAAGCCCTCACCATGACACAAGCCCCCATCGTGACACAAGCCCTCACCGTGACACAAGCCCTCACCATTACCCTCCAGGCTATATCCTACTCCAAGAGCAATTCCGGTCGCCCGCTGAGACCTCAATCACTGTGGTGTGTGTACCCAGGAGGCGACCACTGCCGTCACCTCGTCCAACACCACTTCGACGCTCCCCTCGCCAACCCCCCTTCCTCGCCATCGTTCTCGAATTTAGCTCTCCCTCCCTCCTCGCCCTTCCTCCACCTCCTGACCGATAGCTCGACCCTAGCTTCCTCTGCCTTCTCCTTCTCGCCACACGCCCCCTCCTCCATGGGAGAGCCTTCTCTTGTAGTGCCCCAACTTTTGATCAAATTTACTCTGGGTGTGAGAACAGCTGATGCTCCGCGACCCAGATGTTAGGCACATGTGCGTGTGTGTGTGAGTACATACCCTCACCTGACCAGGGACGGATCCAGGAATATCAGAAAGGGGGGTCCAAGAAGTTGTGGGTGGGAGAACCTGGCGAGCACACCGAGCCCACCCAGCTGGGGGTTTGGGGGGGGGGGGGCGCTGTAAGTCCCCCCGAATTATTTTTTTTTAAACCTGACCAATATCATGGGCATTTTGAGGCCACTTTGAAGCCATGCGCACTTGATATTAGGAGATATTCTGAGGTCAATAATAACTACTTTATACAATCCCAAAACGCCCGAGTACAATACTGCATTAAAGAAAAAGTATTGGAATTTTCTGATGAAAAAGGGGGGTCCGAACCCCTGGGACACCTCCCTTGCATCCGCCCCTGCTGACCTACTATACCCTTTTCTCGCTCCTCTCTATATCTCTTCCTCCTCCTCACCCATTCTCCCCTTTCCCTCTTCCCCCACCTCTCCTCCCCGTGCCGCGGCAGCCCTACATGAGCCGAGGGGCCCCCGGGGAAGCTCACAGTATCAGTGTCGGGTGGGTGACTCCGGCCGTCCAGGGGATGAAGAGAGACGTGGAGCCAGAACCAATTTTCCACTAGCAGGTCGTATGGAAAATAAGCGACTTATCGGGCCACCGTCCATGAAGCCAGAAATTGAAATATCGCCAATTATGGCCACTCCGTCGGTGCCTTCGTCAGGGTGGAGACAAAGGGGCACAGGAAGACTTGGTCGGGTTGATGCTGGCCAATTTTTTTTCTGCATTATATTTTGAGAGAAGATTAAAGACATTTATATTCTGTTTCTTTTCCCAGAAGTCTTGGGGGTGGTAAAGGGGGTAGTGTGTGTGTGTGTATTTATAAGTAGTTATGCGCGTGCTCTTGATCGTGTGTGCATGGGTTAGTCACATAAAAGAGGTTCACAAGTGCATTTCCTATATCAGGCAGCGCCGTTTACACTTCCTCTCCAAGCCTACGGTGTGCACCTGCCTAGTTCACAAAGGATTAGGTAGGAAGTACAACCCGATAATCTCTCTCTCTCTCTCTCTCTCTCTCTCTCTCTCTCTCTTTCTCTCTCTCTCTCTCTCTCTCTCCTTCCTTGTTTTCCACACTTAACCATAAACACCCAAGCGCCAATACCTATCCACCATGCGCACACACACACACACGCACACATGAGGGAACTAGTACTCCACGTGATGCCCCTCATAACGCCATCTGTGAGGGAGTTACTACACTAAGTGTCTGCTGTTCAACACCTCAGCTCACATGATCTACGTGAGTAAACATTAATCTGTATGTTCACTATATGTTCCCTCACCTTTCTCTAATGAAGGCTTTTGTTAAACCACCAATGTGTGTAAAAAGTCATTTATGTCCAATGTATATTTTCAGCCTTCGGGCCGCAAACTTTTTCAATAAACCGTTTATTATTATTTATTATTATTACACACACACACACACACGCACACGCACACGCACGCACGCACACTTCGCCATAACAACCCCAGAAACTAAGCAAAAATTTTACAAAAATACAGTTATCACAACTAAATCCCTTCAAAACTAGCCATAAATATACCAGAAAGTCGTTAGAAACCCACCAGAAAAATACAGGAAACCGACAAAAAACTGAAAAGAAACCTGTCAGGAACTTACAAGGGACCAACTACGAAAATCCAGAAACCCGCCAGTCTCACTAGAAACCCGCCAGTCTCACTAGAAACCCGCCAGTCTCACTAGAAACCCGCCAGTCTCACTAGAAACCCGCCAGACGCCACCCTACCAACCCTGCCAGACACCGCTATCGAGCAGAGAATCAGCCTACCGTATTGACAACCACAATGGCGTTTTCATGTCGTGGTAGTGGTGGTCGCCCTCACCAGTACACTCTCTCTCTCTCTCTCTCTCTCTCTCTCTCTCTCTCTCTCTCTGCTTTAGCACTGCCCGCTCCTCTAACGCTGCCACCACAACTATTACCATCAACGCTATTATCAACACCACCACCACCACCACTACTAATACCACAACTACCACTACCTCTATTATCACCAACACCACAACTATATAACAGCATCTACCACCCATTACCACAACTACCACAAATATCACCACTTCTACCACCAATAAAACCACAACTACCACAATTATCACCACTTCTACCACCAATAAAACCACTACTACCACAATTATCACCACTTCTACCACCAATAAAACCACAACTACCACAAATATCACCACTTCTACCACCAATAAAACTACAACTACCACAAATATCACCACTACTACCACAATTAACACCACTACTACCATAATTATCACCACTTCTACCACCAGTAACACCATAACTACCATTATCACTGTGTAGTGGGTTGTTGAGGTGTGCAGGTACGAGAGGAGACGAGGAGACATCCTAACTTTTAATTACTTAACAAAATCCTCAAGCTAATTTATTAAGGTAAATTTATTCTCTTAAAAATTCAGTCTTAAAACACACGACTATAGGCCTTCCAATTTTTGTGTCAGTTCTTACTTTAATTTACTCCTTTGTTTTAATCTAACACGGTATATACAGGTAGTTAAGCGCCGGGACAGTGGGAGGACCTCAGTGGGGTGAGTTAGCTGCTGTGGGCCTGTAAGAGGACACCTGCCTCTCACTCACACGAGGGATGGCTTCTCTCATGCTGCTCTCCGTATCATTAGTAAACATGTAAACAATCTAATAGACTACAGACTCTGGGATTGGCTGGGAACTATTAAGCAAACTTTAAAGCGATTGGGTATAATGTGGGGCCTCACTTGGACAGCCAGAGGGTCAAGATGCTGAAGATCATACGTGTTCAAGGGACCACTTTTCTGTGTGTGTGGTTGATGGTGGGGCCGCCTATGAGCAGAGTTGAACAGTCATGACGCCATCATGGTTCGGCCAACAAGAAAACAGATTGTTGCAGATCAACCAGGAACACGATGTTGTCGCCAACATGTGAATATTATTGTTGTGTTTCTTTTAATACTGGTCTTTTGGTTGAAGTTGTTGTTACATTAAACATGGAGTTGTACAGTGGCAACGGTTGGAGAGGATGTCTGTAGCCACTGTGACGGTGATTTTCACTAATACACTAATTGATATTAAGAAATTATGCATTAGTCTCGTGCAACATAATGTAAAAAGAGCAAACGACATTCTGCTTCTGAGTTTTCTGTTGCCTCCCCTCCCTCGTTCCTGTGTAGGTTAGCCCACACTCCACTGTCTCACTCAAGTTATTGTTTGGCTGTTGACAACTCGAGGGTGGGTCGTGGTGAAGCTGCTGCCTTTCATCTGCTGCTGAATTCTGGGACTCACCTCCTCACGTCTTTTAAGTCAATTATGACCTGACCCTCCTCGAGACGTCCCTCTTGAGAAGTCTTCCACCATTTAAAAAACTCTTTGGCTATTCTATTCTCGTTTTAGTTTCCCCAACAACGTCTGGTCCCGATGAGGATGTGTCCGTGAGGGAGCTATATTTGTATATAATATCCAGCAGCCAAGTTTGTAGGCGACGCCATCTAAACCTAGCACAGCTTTAGAGCTTTTGTCACCAGGGAGCAAAACCCGGACAAGTTTTGGCCCGAGTTCTACATCTTTATGTCTATGACTTTTGAAGACATTTTGAAAAACAGAGTTCATACTTCAGTCTTTGTCTGAGGAAGTGAGCGTGTTGGCAAGAGTCTCCCGGTCGTGTTGATGGCCTTCACCTCGCACACCAGACACACCTGACCCGGACAAAAGAGTCTCAGACCTCACAGTACTGTGTATAAGTGTTATCAAATTCTACCTCCGTTGCCTTCGTACTTTTGTTTTGTTAGGAATTACATGCTTAATATTTATTTTAAGACGCATAATAGAATAACGATAAACTATACTATCTACCTGTCCCCTCCCCCACAGTGTCTACCTATGTGTTCCCGTTCACATCTGGCCCTCATCCGGGCTTCACATTACATTAACACAAACTTGTAATTAAACGATGATGACAAAAAGTTTGGTGTTACACAGGACATTAACCACCAGCGCTGTGTGTCTCATACTAATAACTATTTTAATTTATAACGCCAAATGTTCTTATTAAGTAGACAAGACTGCAGTGGATTATTAAAAAATAATCTTTGCACGTAATAATCTTTAAATAATCTTTAACGATCGCATGACGTAATTATCCCGTAATAGTAGTGATTACGACGATATTCGTTTTAATGGAGAGGATAATTCTACTCACACACTCGTAATGGAACGAAAGGTTTTCTCGTGCCTGTATGTAGCGGCCATTGTTTACCTCTCACTGTGACGTCACGAAAGCCATGTTTATTTTTCACTGTGACGTCACGGGGGCCATGTTTATCTCTCACTGTGACGTCACGGGGCCATGATTACCTCCCACTGTGACGTCACGGGAGCTATGTTTACATCCCACTGTGACGTCACGATAGTTACGACCCGTAGAGCGCTGAGTTAGACAGACAAGAACCCAGACTCTCCTGTAGAGCACCCCTGGCGGTCTCACCGGGTGATTAATAGTGACCCACCACGCTAACTACCCATTACGTGTCTGATTACCCTCCACTACACACCAGTCACCGTCTGTGTGTGTGTGTGTGTGTGTGTGTGTGTGTGTTGGTCTGCATGTTTTCTGTCGTCTAAGTTGAGTTACTGAATTGGTCTCTCTCTCTCTCTCTCTCTCTCTCTCTCTCTCTCTCTCTCTCTCTCTCTCCTGACAGCGAACTCCTCACCCAAAAAGCCTGACGGAAGTTGAGAAGTCAGTGGATGTGTAGATGGAGAGGAGTTAACATAACCCTGTGATGTTGACGACGCTTCCGTAGCGGTGTTTAGTCCCAGGGGGCGAGGGGCGAGGGGGGGTGGGGGTGTAAGTGAAAAAGTGAAAAAAAAAAGAATTTGAGAACACTGTATTCAAAACGATCTCCTCCCTTCTCTTGTTTTCATCCACCTTCCTTCCTTCTCCTATTCACAGGCAGCCATAACCAGCTCTCTCTATCCACTTCTCCACCCACATATCACCACTACTTTCTCCTCCACCCACACACCACCACCCCCTCCTCCAACCACACACCACTACCCTCTCCCCACCCATTCACCGCCACCAGCCCCTCCTCCACCCACACACACCACCACCAGCACCATCCTCCAACCACACACCACCCCTCCTCCACCACCCACCTCCACCCACCACCCCCTCCTCTACCCACATAACACTCAGTCTCTCCCTATCTTCCTTGTAGATCTTCCCCACGTTGTCTCCCCATTCCAGTCATCACCATTATTCTCCCCTATCCCCTCCCCACTACTCTTTCTCTCCCATCTCCCCTATCACCTCCACTCACCCCCTTCGATCTCCCCTACCCACAACTCCCGTCACCCCCTCCCTCCCTCCCCTCCCCTACCTACACCTCCACTCCTACCCGCCTACTCTTCGCTTTCACCAAATATATTCACCATTTTGTTATATCATTTTATTCCCCCACTTCAATCTCTCGCCTCTTTCCTTACCACTTCCCTACCCCCTACCACTTCCTCTCCCCCTTCTCTCCTTTCTCAGCATTTTTCTCTTCTCCCTCCTTCTTCCTACCCCCCCGGCCTCTATTCTGTCCACATTGGCCGTGTTATCACAATAATGGCCACATTAAGGCCTATATCCCATACCCTAAATTAAGGCCTTCACCCCGGCCCACATCACCGTCCACCATATTGCTGCACGCTTTACCTCTATTAACTATATGATGAAAATAGTAATAATATAATGATAATAGTAATAGTAGTGGTAATAGTATAAATAATAATAATAATAATAATAATAATAATAATAATAATAATCGATAACTTACAACCACTGGTTTAATAACTGCTAGATGAAAGACATTCCCCATCTGTCCTAATTATTCCCCTCACGTAATTTGTTGCCGAAAATATTCCCCGCTACCGGATCGGATGACTGGTTGGCAGGCCGGTCAGCAGGGGTAAATTTTCCCCACATCTCAATCATCAAGGGTATAATTTTCCCAACAAATTTTGGTGTCAAGGGATAAATTTTCCCCACCAGACTAGGACGTCAGGGCTATACTGTATTTTCCCTGCCAGTTTTGGTCAACATGGCGTAAATTTTCCCCACCATTCTCGGTCTGCAGAGGAAAAATTCCCCCATCAATGATTTGGTCGTCTGAGATTATTTTGTGGTAATTACTTATACCGGGAGCACCGCGGGCCTTTTTCTCTACGGGATTATGATTATTATTTTCTCCCTAAGTATATTTTTTTCTCGGGAGGAGGTCATGATAGGTCCCGGATTTCCCTTTCATTTAAATGGCTGGGGAAAAATGGGGTTACACACGGTGAAACTGGGACTAAAAAGAGAAAAACTGGGGCTAGACGGGGGAAACTGAGGATGAAATTGATAAACCAGGAAAAATTCTCTACCGGGACCCACTGACGGACCCTAGCACCGGGGCAGTGCTGGGTTCCTTTATGGTCTTAGAGGCTTAACTGGCAACACTGTCTGGTCATAGCTGAGTCATTACTATTACCGCTGTCATATTATAGCTGGTAATACTGTCATGCCTTTGTTAGATGGCATAGCACTTACCAATATGTCATAGCTGGCAACACTGTCATGCTATAATTGGGTGTCTTAGCGTTAACCAGCTAAAAATGCTATTACAAATGGCAACACGGCATTAGCTTAGTTGGCAACACTGTCATGTAGTAGCTAACAAGTACTGTACTTTTATCTACGGCAACGCGGCATTAAATCAGTTGGCAACACTGTCACGGCGCCTTACACCACCAGCCAGTCGAGATCTTCAAGAAAGCTGTCGAAAGTTTGGCCCAACAAGGAGTCATCAAGCCAGGTGTGTGGGGGGAAGGGGGAGGACTTAATGAGGTCGCCCACAAAGCCAGGTAAGGATTACGCTCTCGACCAAACTCGCCCGTAACTTCTGCCTCTTCGCGTATCTCATGCTCTTTCAAGTCGTAACTTTGCCTCATGTTAACCTGACGTCTATTGAGGGGGCTGGAGGAAGTGGGGGAGGGGAGAGTGGGGAAGAAAGAGAGGATGGGGAGGAATAAGGGAAGGGAGATGGGGAGGAAGGAGGGAGGAAGGAGGAGGAGGTTGGAGATGAGAGGAGGGGAGGGTTGGGAGAAAAGGGAGGGGTGGGGAGAGGAGGGGAAGGGGTTGGGGAGGGGAGGGGTTGGGAAGGGAAGGGAAGGAGGGAGGGGGATGGAAAAGGGGAGGGTGATGGGAAGGAAGGAGGGGGAAGGAGGAAGCAGGGGAGGGGAAGACGGAGGAAAAGGGGGGAGGGGGAGGAGGGGGATGAGTTAACAGGGAAAGTAACAAGATTCCGGATATTTAATTACGAAGGAAGGAAAATCACTGTTTATTCTTATCATGAGATTGATGCAATTATAGTGATCATGTGAGATTAACTATAAGTGAACGAAATCTATGAGGCGAAGACAACCAATGTTTGGTGTATTTTCGTTTGAGTTTAATAAAAATCTTAGAATTTAACATAGAATCACTGTTTTCAAGTATACGCTTCTTAACAATGGGAAATTCCGCGTCTTACAATATATTTCACGAGTACATTTCCTCTTCACCAGATACGCATGTTTGAGTATCTTAGTCTTCAAACTACGCAACATATTTCCACAGCTTTAGTTTATCTTTTCGAATACATAAAGTTCGGAGTCGGAAAAATAAATAAATAAATATATTCTCCAAATTGTTATGAAATATATATTCTTCGGTAATGGGAAAGTTTCGAGTCTAATAAAACATTTTCGAGAGACTCCGGGGCGCTTAACAAGACAAGTTGATATATGTTTACGATGGAGACTTTAAGAATTGACCATGAAACTTCTGCTGCCTGTTAAGGGTGTCGCGTCACCTAGAGTACGAGGCGTCCTGGTCATGACCATTAATAACTTCTCCTATCCTCGAAAACATCCCTGACTCCTATTAGAACATAAGACTATCCCGAACGACCTCAGAATCTGGGTTAAAAACTCTAGTATTATGTTACACGGCAAGAATCTCTCCTACCTCGGGCTCCATTAGGTTATTCTTAATGTTGTTTTAGATCTCAGGTAGGAGTCGCTTATCCTTTACAATGACTAAAAGCTTATCTTAAAATGGGGAGGACAGACTCTCCCACACCTCCTATCCTCGGGTCCGTAAAACACTTGGGTGGGACCTATCTACTCCTGCACTTTATCCTATCCTGTAAGACATTTGGCGAGGAGCTATCGTATTCTATCCTGCAAGACGATTGGCTGGGGCGTATCTCATACCCTGGAGGGGAACTCTACTAGTGTGTTCCCCAGACTTGATTCCCAGTCGAGCTGCACCCGAAATCAGCCTTGGAAACTTGGTTACTTGGATTGCGAGAGAGAGAGAGATTGCATAAAATGATTTGGGTTTGAAAAGAGATCTAAAATGAAGATGTGGTAAAAACTAACAAAAAATTAGATCAAAGTAACAAAAGGAAGAACAAACTTACAAAAAGTGGATCAAACTCATAAAAAAGTGGATCAATCTAACAAAAAAGTGGATCAAACTCACAAAAAGATGGATCAAACTAACAAAAGATGGATCAAACTAACAAAAGATGGATCAAACTAACAAAAAGATGGATCAAACTAACAAAAAGATGGATCAAACTAACAAAAAGATGGATCAAACTAACAAAAGATGGATCAAACTAGCAAAAGATGGATCAAACTAACAAAAAGATGGACCAAACTAACAAAAAGATGGATCAAACTAACAAAAAGATGGATCAAACTAACAAAAAGATGGATCAAACTAACAAAAGATGGATCAAACTAACAAAAAGATGGATCAAACTAACAAAAAGATGGATCAAACTAACAAAAAGATGGACTAAACTAACAAAAAAATGGATCAAACTAACAAAAGATGGACTAAACTAACAGAAGATGGATCAAGGTTACTATGATTGGCTGAGTGACTAGTAAGAGGATGTGATTGAGTATACTGTTTCCGTCTCGTCCCTTATTTTTTTTATTTATTATTTTTGTTGAGGTTTGTCGAGTCTCTTTTTCATCATCCTTTCTGTTTGTCTGTTTGTCAGTCTCTTTTTGTGTGTGTTTGTTTGTCTCTGTTTTTCCCCCTTTCTCTGTCCCGCTCTCTCAATTGTTTGTCTTTCTGTCTGCCTGCCTGCCTGCCTGCCTGTTTCTCTTCCTCTGCCCCTCTCTCTCTTTTGTGTGTCTGTCTCTCCTTTCTGTCTGTATTTTCTTTGTCTCATTCTCTCGTTTCCGTCCTTCTCTCTCTCTCTCTCTCTCTCAGGCCCTCGATCAAGACTCTAACTTGTCCAGTAGTGAAACCTTCAACACTTTCCTTCAGACGATTAACAAGGAAAGTTTGGCGGATATTTTTTTGTTATTTTATTTGTGTTTTCCTTCAGGCGTCTGTGTTGTCCAGCACTCCAGTTCACTACACTCTGGACCAGGGAGGAGCTGCGATGGTCCATGTGGGACAGTCTTAATTCCAGGGACGGTTCATGGGTTGGTGGTCCAGTGAGAGGGTTAATGTGGGATGATTCAAGAGTGGTTCATGGGTTGGTCCAGTGAGAGGGTCAATGTCGGATGATTGTCCATAGGCAGTTCATGGGTTGGTCCAGTGAGAGGGTCAATGTCGGATGATTGTCCATAGGCAGTTCATGCGTTGGTCCAGTGAGAGGGTTAATGTGGGCTGGGTTCATGGGCAGTTCATGAGCTGGTCCAGTAGAGAGGGGTCAATATAAACAAACCCAGATCCAGGAACGGTTCACGGGGTTGGTGGTCCAGTTAACAGCCTCCTTGACCGGTCCATCCATCCCAGATACCAACACCACTGACACACTATGATGATATTAATAACTATAACCTAATATTTCCATCCAGGTATTAATTACAGCTTCAGTACTCCAGCAACAGGTGACACACTATGGTAATGTAATATCTCGCCATCAAGTCACACACACACACACACAGAGGACCAAGATGAGACCACTGTGCTTCCTCATCCTGATCAACGACGCTCTATCGGACACTCCTCACAGGTGGAAGTACGTGGATGACTGCACTGTGGGGGTTACAGTGGACAACACCGCACCAGACTACTCATCGCTACAAGGCACCCTGGACAGGCTACAGGCATGGACTACGGAGAACAAGGTCACCATCAACCACACCAAAACCATAGTCATGCACATCAATACCGCCACCACTCCAGTGCAAGCTCCAGCAGTCACAGTGGGTGCCCATCCTCTCCAGTTAGTGCAGTCTGCCAAACTCCTGGGTGTTACCATAGACCACAAACTGGACTGGAAGGCCCATGTAAATAACACAATCAAGGCAGCCTCGTACCGACTCTACATGCTACGACGACTTAGGTCACTTGGGGCACCCACGCCAGAGCTGAGGACTATCTACAACGCCTTTATTCTCCCCAACTAACGTATGCGTCACCAGCCTGGTCGTCTTCTCTCAACTCCACCCAACAACGTCGGTTAGAGAAGGTACAGAAAAGGGCCTGCAGAATCATGCTCGGTGCAGAATACTCCGGCTACACCAATGCTCTCTCCACCCTGGAAATGCCATCCCTCAGTGACCTCCACCACCAAGCACTGGCAAGGTTTGGCAGTGAACTACTGCACCACCCTCGTCATCGCCAACTCCTGCCACCGGCAGTCCCCCACCTACCTCAGCCACTACAACAAAATTCAGCCCATAAGAGCCCGCACGGATAGATATAAGAACAGCACCATCCCATCTATTGTTAAAATAATAAACATTTCCTGATTTATGTACTGTACAGCCCTGTAAATGTGAACAACGCATATTATATCATTATGTCTATATCAAATGTAAGTCTGTATATTTCCAGCCACCGGCTGCAACCATATTAATAAACCCTTTATTATTATTATTATTATTATTATTATTATTTTACACACACACACACACACCTACCTCTAGGGCTATGGCAACATCTGGTGTTTGTGCTCTAGGCCTCGGAAATGTTTTTATCTTCCCGTTAACGTCTGTAATCTCCCTGTATATTTACGATCTTTGTGCTGGAATTCAACTGTGTATTTCAATCACTGTCTACGTTAAAATATTCATTCTTTGAGCTCCCTTAAATGGTGATCTGTAATATCCCTTAAAAAAAGTAGTTTCCATCGGTTTTTAATCTCCCTTAAAACTTCTGAGCTTCTTGTGTTTAATCTTTCTCTGGTGAAAGTTTCGGTCTAGTTTGTTCGAAAGAAAAGTTTCAGGCAACCGTATTTGTCCGATCCCAAGTCACACACACACACACACCCCTTGCCCAAACTTTCTATATTTTCGACCGACTCTGGTTTTCTAATGTCGTGTAACCTGGTTTGATCTTACGTGAGTTACTTGCCTTAGAGGACGCCTAAGCTTACATAACATCTTAGGTCCGTATTCTCTTAGACTCTTAAGGCCAAGAAAATGTATCTAATTACGGGGGAAACTTTGGTGTAATACTAGAGGAATATCATCCAGTTCAGTTTTATTCAGCAATATCGTCATACAAGTTTACATAGACTCAGTATATGTATAAACAAAGTAGGCATACAATTCAGCATGTATAAAGACGATGCAGTTACAGTATACACTTCAGCATGTCTACATATAAAGAAGGTAAACAATAAACATACAGTACAGATGTTGTTTTCACTAGTCGCTGTATTACGTCGTCGCTGAACTGAGTCATTTATAGATTAACTCCTTCACTCCGGGGACGCCACTGTTGATATTTTATTTGACTAACGCCAGACTCTTTTATTCAGCTCAGAGGCGACACCACACACAAGAGGTTAATAAACTATCTCCACTAATGTCTCCTGTGATGCGTGTCTCACCTGTGTAGCTCCTGAACACGACTTACCTGTATGACAACCCACCACCCGTGACACACGACTCGGCTATGTAACACCTGACCAACTCATTGTGACTCGACTCACCTGTGTGACTCCGGCACCTTGATGACCTGGCCGTTCTTCCTCCAGCGGACGAGAGGCTCAGGGTGTCCCCGGGGCGGGATACACTCAAGCAGCGCTGACTCCCCCGCTGCCACCACCGTGTCGGCCGGCGTCGCCCGGAAGTCGTCGCGTAGAACTGTTAAGGAAGAAGACAATATTGTAAGTCGGGCGGAAAGTATATATTTATTAGCACGATTGAAAGTATTCATTTATAAGTGAAACAACACAGTGACATAATTACGAAAAATTAAGCTTACAAAACTATAAGTACTGTACAGATAAAATAAGAATAATTCACTGTAATAAGAAAGGGGAGCAGTTATTATACATCACTGGAAAATTTTAAAAGACTAAGAATCATAAATAAAAATTCACGATAATCCATTACGACTAAACCTGCGTAGGTCACAGTGAAGCATTACCTTTATGATAATTATGTCATCTGAAGCCAACTATACCATACCTGCACTGTATAGCTAGATCCTTATACTACACCGATATTTCTGAATAAACTTTAAGATTATGAATCAATATTTCCTACACGCGGATTCTCTTCTCACCAGATGACAAACCTCTTCATTATGTCAGACATTTGCCGATGAGATAAGACGAAAATGTGGCCATAATTTACAGGCGATTCCTCCACCTCAAGTCTTCCTGGGAATGATGTCAGACTCTCCAAGGTGCTGGCAGGAGGAGGGGGGGCGGGGGCAAAAGACAAATATTTCTTTAACGGGGTCATGCGGGGAGAGGGCTCAAAGTTGGCAACCATGTGTGTGTGTGTGTGTGTGTGTGTGTGTGTGGAAAAAGTTTACACCGTCTCAAGTCAACTCTGAATCCCATGAACTTTTGTATATACTAAAATTCAGGTATTTTTGGGGGGAGATGTACTGTATATCTCAACACACCTACACTTTCTACCTGGTTTAGCCTACATGACACTGGCGTAGACTCACAGACACACTACACCACCACACACAGGGTCCATAAAAGAGTATCGTGCCAACTCTGGACCCCTGACACCACTCTTTAATTAGAAACAATTCTTTTCGTGATTCCTAAAATACATTTTCTGAACCGTAATCTCTATAATCCTCGGTACATGACTAGTTTCCTCCAAATTATGTCTTTTTCTTTTTGGTTCCTTTAATCCATTATCTTAATTCTGTATTTTCTAAACATTTACGACATATCACAAAAGTTTCACAAGTCTCTCTCCTTTCATTTACAGCAGTCTCTTTTTCTCTCCCTCTCTCTTAGTAACCTCCCAGCAGGAACGTGGCGTCCCCCGCGGTGTCGCATCCTGGAGCCCCGCCAGCAGCACCAGCAGCTTGTCATCGGCGGGACGAGACAGCGGCGGCGGCGGCGGTGGTCTCGTCACGCTCCGCCCGATACACTCTGTTCCACACATTTTACCCCTACTTGTGGCTACAATGACAAGGCGTGGCGGGGATCATGGGGAAGGGAGAGGGGTGTAAAGGGGATAATATGGAGGTAGGAGAGTTGGGAAGGAAAGGGAAGGAGCGTAGTGGGGATAATAAGGAGGTAGGAGAGTTGGGGAGGGCAGGTAGAGGGAATAATAAGGAAGAAGAATGGCTGGGGAAGGAAGGGAAAGGGGTGTAGTGGGGATGATAACGAGGTAGGGAAGGGACAGAAAGGGGGTTGTGAGATAAGGGAAAAAAGAGGGAGGAAATGAGATGATTCGCTTTATTCTAGGTATTTTACCCCAGGTTGTGGTCACGGTGACACGACGTGGTGGGGATTATAGGGAAGGAAAGAGGGGACAGGGATAAGGAAAGGGGGAGAAAAGGGGGGGTAGAAGGAGAGGGAGAAAGGACAGGAAATACGATGATGGTCTTTGTTCTACGCAAGTTAACTTACTTGTAATAAACGATGACAAGACGCAGTGTAGACCCAAAGGTTGAGATAAGGGAAGGGTGTAAGGGGAGGAAGAGGGGGAAAAGGAGGAAGAGGAGGAAGAGAAGAGGAGGAAGAGAAGAGGAGGAAGAGGAGAGGGGGAGGAGGAGGAGGAGGAGGAGGAGGGAGAGGAGGAGGAGGAGGAGGAAAAGAAGAGGTAAAAGGGGGTAAAGGGAGGACTGGAGGCAGGAGACACAGTTATATATATTTTACTATTTGTGGTTATGGTGACGAGGCGTGGCGAGATCAGGGGATGGGACAGGGATATAGAAGGAGGAGGAAGGGAAGGGGAATGAGGAGGAGGAGGTGGAAAGTATTGGTTTTTGGAAGGACTAAGATGGGAGGGAGGGTTATTAGGGAAGATATAAAACGGGGGATAAAGGAGGCGAAAAGGTAACAATGGATAATGCGTAAGAAGAAGAATGGAAAGTAAGGAATAACTCGACATATAAACTAAAAGGATTAAACTATTATTCTCTTCAAGGCTGTGGATAAGAAGAAAGACATAGAAGGAAAAATAGACGAGAAAGGAGGAGAGAGAAGGACAATATCAACAAGGATGTGGGAAGAAGGAAAAATGGTCAGGGAAATAAAAAATGGAGAGAAACGAAAGGGACTATGATAACATTCCCTTTGTTTACCCATAAATCCGTCTTTACCGCTCACGAACACCCTCTTGTACCCATCACCGCCACCACCACCACTATAGTACTAAACTTGTAAGAAAAGTTCCCTCAGTTGCCAGAACAAGAAATGTCATAATTTTAGATCTCCACAAAAACAAACATATATATCTGTCTATATAAATCATATGTTAAGTTATCTAGGATGAAATATTTCCTCCTTCAAGTCTCTCTCTCTGGGAATATTCAACTTGCCTGTCTTGTAAATCTTTTGTTTTATCACTGTAAGGTTAAAAAAATTTCCTTTTAAATCTGTGTATGTGTTTTACGAGCTGTTGTGACGGCTGGGCGCCCACTAACACAGCGTGACGCCACCACACCACCTCCTCCACCACCACCACACACACAACCATCGTGTCCTCGACGGTTTATTTCGTGTTAGCAATTTTATGAAAGCTAAACTCAAGAAAAAATCTAGAATTTAAATACTCTCTCTCTCTATATATATATATATATATATATAGTGCACAAACCCTAAAAGAAGTGGTCACAGTTATAAAGAACCGAAGAAAAATATTCCCCCAAATTAAAACAAGAACAAATTAAAGTTGACAAAGTACCAACTTGATAGACACAGATCAGAAGTTCAAAAGCAAATACCTAGTATAAAGACGGTGATTAATACTGTGCGTCATCTTTAAACACCAAAATGATAAAGTAAAATTGAAGGCGTCTCCTCCTCATAACTGGAGAGGCCGACATTAGTACCTACCTCGGCTGTGGAGAATATTACTTAATGTCTATAACACAACACGAGGATAACAAACCTCGTCATGGAAGAAGTAATATTCTCACAGACCTCAGGAAAAACTCGTGTAAAAGACAAAATCAAATCTACAACATAATGATAGAACACTTAAAAAAGGTTCTGTTTACAAACTGGAAGATCAATGAACTATTAAGAGGACAAGAGAGGACCTCCTCGCCGGCCAGACAATAAAGCTGGAGGCGTGAACAGTCTCCAGAACACCTCACTACTGGCGGCACAAAGACCCGGAGTGTCAACACCACCAAGAACATTAATCATCCACAAGGAACAATGGCTTACCGCCTCACCACAGATAACCACCACCGCCAACACCACGCTAAATGAAGACTCTCACGCCAGCCTCGGTGATGTCTTCCTGAGGGTGACGGTACTCGTACAGGAGGAGGATTTAGGAAGAGAAGCGTACTGTAGTGGATTTTGAGAAGGATGCCTAAGGATGACTCTGAAGGTCACAAAATGTCCCTAGTAATTAACACCTGCCTAGTAAAACAGTAAAATCCAAATAAATTCATCTTTGGATAAGACGTAACACCCGACTAGGAGGAGGGTGACAGTCTCCCTCCCCAGGAAGGTCCTTGAGTAGGAAGATGACAGCAATAGGCTTAAGTAGGAGTGTTTGGATATCCCCAGCAGGCAGATGCTCGGAGGCAGAGTCCGGATAGAATACAACAGGACACATTGGACAGCCCCTCGTGGCAGGTCCTCCGTCAAGAAGACCCTCGCAGAAGGACGAGACAAGGAGACAGGAGGAGGAGGGCTGGCGGAGGTCTCCCAGGAGTTGAGGACAGTGACGCAGGAGTGGCGGAGAGACAAAGGCGACTCATCGTCCTAATGGTGCGTCCAAGAGCGACCATCAGGACGCTCCTGCAACAATGTCTCACACTCTACAAATGAGGGCTTCCCCAAGACAATGCTGACCCGCTGCAGTGTGTGTAATGGACCGTAATATTGCGTGTGGGAAGGAGGAGGGCTGGACCTCGTCCCCACCACCACCACCCCCCCTGTACACCACAAGTAACACTGTGTGTACATGACATGATGCTGCCTAACCAAGCTGTGCCGCCTTCCCTTACCACGCCACGCCGTCTTGTCATGCCCTGTTCACTATGCCACACCACGCTGCCTCGCCACATCACGCCGCCTTGTCATGCCATGCTCGTAATGTCATATTACGCTGTCCGGCTAAACCACACTGCCTCGCTAGACCACACTCTCGCTGCAACCACAATGTCTGCTACAACCACACTGCCTAGTTATAACCACACTGCCTCGTCACAACCACACTGCCTCGTCACAACCACACTGTCTCGTTACAACCACACTGCCTCGACATTTTTTAAATGTTTGAGTTGGCGAGCGATTCTTCCTTCCCCCTCCTCTTCTTCCTCCTTCACTCCCGCATCCTTTTCTTCCTTCTCTGACTGCTCCACTTCCCCCTCTCTTCTCCTTTCCCTTTACCTTGCTGCTCCTTTCTCCTTCTCTCACCCCTTCCCCATCTTCTACTTGTCATCCTCCCTCATCCACTCTACCCTCCTAAATGACCATTCTCTCTTCTCCTCCTCCGTCTCCATCTCCCCCACTACCTCCTCTTTCTCCATCGCCTCCTCTTTCTCCCTCTCCTCCTCCTTCATCTCCACTTCCTCCCCCTCCTCCCCGCCCCACTCCTGTCTACCCCTACACAGCTCCCACTCACTCCACCCCCATCTTCTCTACCCATACCCCCTCCTCCCCCCCAACATACATCTCATAAAATAATCTTTGCGGTAAAAACAACTATTAACAATGTCTAAATGGTCTCAGGTGCATAGTTGAAAATAAACTAATTCAGGAGGAAATATATTCACATATTCATACTACAAACTTATATCCTTGTAGGCGTGTGACTCTTGAAGGTAAAACTACGAATCCGTTTTTTTCATACATATTAATAGTTAATTTTCTCTAAGTTCTTTAATTAATATATTCAGCGAGTCTGGGATCCTCCTTTAATGACTTGTCTGATGATGAGTTATAGTCGTGTGGGTTATTTATTTTGTTTTGTATTTCCAGTGTAGTCTATGGTCGCTAAGGATCACCAGTTCTTGTTTATGTATGTGTGTGTATGTATAGTTCATCTAAAATAACTTCCAACACACGTGGGAGGACAACACACACACAGGACCAAAAAATTCCAACACAACTTAACGCATATGTGAAAGTGAACAGAGAGAGAGAGAGAGAGAGAGAGAGAGAGAGAGAGAGAGAGAGAGAGAGAGAGAGAGAGAGAGAACTGATGAAGGACAAAAGGAGACAAAGGGAAGATAGAGAAAGAGAGATATATATAAATCAGGATTTTCAAAGAAAGGAGAGAGAGAGGGAGGGGAGGGAGGGAGGGAGGGAGGGAGAGAAAGCATAAATCAAGGTTGGTGAAAGAATGGCGAGTGAAGTGGATTAAAATTTGCGAGGAGATTTGCGAAAAGGGATGAGGCAGAACGAAGGAGAGGAGAGGAGAAAACATACGGAGGGGATGAGGGGAGAGAGAAAACAGAAAGGGTAAGAAAGAGAAAGGGGAGAGAGGAGACAGAATACAGGAGAGGGGAGAAAGAGGAGAGCAGGAGGAAGGAGAGATAGAGGAGAGAGACGATGAGAAAAGATAAAGAGAAGAAGAGATGGGGAAAAGAAAACATACAGAGGAGAGAAAAAAGGAGATAAGATAGAGGAGGGGAAATGAGGAGAGAGAGAGAGAGAATATGAGAGAGGAGAGGAGGAAGGGAGGAAAGAGGACCCTATATATATATATATATATATATATATATATATATATATATATATATATATATATATATATATATATATATATATATATATATATATATATATATATATATATATATATATGTGTGGAAGAGAAAATAAAATTGAAAAACATGAGTTACGATTTAGGGAGAGAGGGAAGGAGAGTAAAATGGGAATGCAATGTAATGAATAAATGAGAGTTGGTTATGTATTTGTATTGTTAGCTGTATTGTTGTATTTACGTAATTTTTCGTTTGTATTTCTTATTATTATTATTATTATTATTATTATTATTATTATTATTATTATTATTATGATGATGTTCGTATTTTCCGTAATTTTTATATTTTATATTTTTTTCGTATTCCTTTTCGTCTGTGGTGTGCATCATTCTCTTAATACTGTATTATTTTATGTATTTTTCTTTGTATTTTTGTATCTATTTTGCATTAATTTTGTACACTGTAAGGGAAAGAGGAGAACGGAGGGAAGGAAGAGAGTGGGAGAGGGGGAAGGGAGGAAAGAGAGGAAGAGAGAGGGAAGGGGAGGACTGAGAGAGAGAGAGAGAGAGAGAGAGAGAGAGAGAGAGCCAAGGGGGTGGTGCCAAGTCATAACTGTGGCACCTATGGTCAATGAAGCCGAAAGTAATGAGGAAAATTTCAAAATCAATAAGACGATTGATGGTGAGCCGGACCTTCCTTCCCCAGCCTCCCTTCCATTCCCCCCTTCCTCCTTACCTGCCTTCCCTTTGTCTCTCCTTTCCCCCACCGCCCCTCCACCACTCCTCTCTGTGTCTCTCGCCAGGGTCAGGGTCAGGTCTCTTGGGGGTATTAAGTCACTAAGAACGATTACATTAATAATAATAATAATAATAATAATAATAATAATAATAATAATAATAATAATAATAAATAATTACGGTATTAAGATCAGTTTTATTCTTCATATAATTGCCCTGATAAATATCATACTAATGCTATACCGTAATTATCATTAATAGCATCATGATCATCACTAAGCTGCACTTTATTATTATTATTATTATTATTATTATTATTATTATTATTATTATTATTATTACTAAAGTCGGTAATGGAGCCTTAAGTACACACCTGGCTCCCTCAACACACGTGGTTCTTCAAAGTCTTCAGCAACAACCTAACCTGCTTCCGGTCACTAATACGGGTTCATTTGGTATTTACCTGGTGCTTACCTGATGCTGGGGGCTGTTGAGTCTGGTGAAGGAGGGGGGGGGGGGTCGTTGCACATGTTTATGAGGAGGGAGAGGGAGAAGTGTGAGGAGGAGGAGGAAAGGAGGTGTGAGGAGGTAGGAGAATAGAGGTAAGGAGGCTGGAGAGAAAGGTGAAGAGAGGGGAGATGTGAGGAGGGAGGAGGAGAGATGTGAGGAGGGAGGAGGAGAGATGTGAGGAGGGAGGAGGAGAGAGGTGAGGAGGGAGGAGGAGAGAGAGGTGAGGAGGGAGGAGGAGAGAGGTAAGGAGGGAAGAGGGAGAAGTGAGGTGGGCCGAATTGTAACTCCTTGTACCGGATTATAATGACTTACTTAGGTGAACCCTCACTGGAGAGAGAGAGAGAGAGAGAGAGAGAGAGAGAGAGAGAGAGAGAGAGAGAGAGAGAGAGAGAGAGAGAGAGAGAGAGAGAGAAAACAATATAAGATACACAGTAAAGAGTAGGAAACATAAGGCAACAACCTTCCTTTACACTGATCAACAATATAATTAGCACAAAGCTGATGATCAAAGTGTGAGATAACCTCCCAAGCTGATGTTCAACTAAGCTTATCACAACCAACTCGACAAAATGATCAAACAAACTTTTTTTCTGACCGCAACTAAACAAAGCTTTTAAGTCAACTACTTTTAACCAACCTGATCCACTCACGAGTCTCACATCCTCTAAATAAGATGCTGAATATTCCTCCTGGCCGGCCGTCTCCCCCTCAGGTCCAGTCGGCCGAGCGTGAGACGAGACAGAAGTATACGTCTAGCATGAGAGATGCAGATGACGGTTCACTGACAGCCTTCCTCAGACCCCTCCCTCAGTTACCCCATCCCCACCATCAATCTCCTCCTCTCCTTCACCATCCTTCTATCAATCATTCTCTATTATTATTATCTTCTTCCTCTCTCCTCCTCATCCCTGTTCTGCTCCTCACCCACCTCTCTCCTTCCCTTTTCCCTCTATTCCCCTCATAACGTTCCCAATCACATCTGCCATATTTTCTACTTCTGTCCAAGTCTTCACTCTTCTAATAATATTCATCTTCTTGTTCCTGCAATTCCTTCTCACCGTGCTATTCCCCTCTCTCTCTCTCTCTCTCTCTCCAGTCTCTCCTTCACCCCAGTTCCTTCCTCTTATTCCTTTCCCTCACATTCTGCAGACCTGCCCCCCCCTCCTCACCTACCAAACTCCACACTCCACCTTCACCAATACGATACTAAGACAATCAAACCCCCTTGAGTACGATTCTAATCCTTCTTGTGTATGAGTTCCGATCTAACCGAGTAGTCTGAAACCTCGTGAATCCTTGACTTTAGTATTTAAGGAGTCTGGATTCCTTAAGAGGCTTCCATCCCTCCTCCAGTACAATGCTAAGTTCTCGTGAGTATGTGTCCAATGTCACTCATCTATGAAGCCGAAATATTTCAAGTACGATTTCTGGAATACCTGAAGTCACCCTGAATATGACCTTTGGGTTGCCAGAAGCCCTTGACTACGATGTTTGACTCCATTAGTACGATAACAAACACCTCCTCAAACATGATGCCTGAAGTCTCTGTGTACGATGTTTACAGCCCTCAAGTACGATGCCCGAATCCTTCGAGTATACGATCCATGAGTTAATCAAGTACGATGCCTGAACCCCCATGAGTACGATGCTTACACCCCTCAGGTATATACGATGCCCGAAGCCCTTAAGGATCATCCATGGACTTCTCAAGTACAATTCCAGAAGCCCTTTTATGCAGACAAAACGTGAACCCAAAGGCGACCTTCTTTTTAGTGGGACAGTCTTGCAACAACCAGCCCTCATGACGACAACAACAGTCATAATGGTACTATGGAGCACGACAAACTTGAGGGGAGTTCCAAGTAGCAGCAGCACGAACCATTGACCACGGAGCATCAAGCACGGAGCGTCGACCAGGCAGTCAAGCACGGAGCATCGACCATGGAGAATCAAGCACGGAGCAGAGTCTCGGTTACTCCACATTGTTTACTTGTTGGTGTCTCACAATGGAGGAAAATCAGGAACACATACCAGGGAAATAGGACGTTATTGTTGGGAAGCCTGACGTGTTTGTCCTCTTTTTTGTGTGCGGCTAATGATGACAACGTCTTGAGTATCGCCTGTAGTCAACCTGTGACCTGGCCTGAGTCCTCTCTTGTTGTTGTCGATAATGGGTTTGACTATACTAGGGTGTATGTATAGTGGGGTGTACTAAACCATATTTTGGAGTCTTTCTCTCTTTCTTTAATTCTATATCTCCATCTAATATAGTCTCTCTCTCTCTCTCTCTCTCTCTCTCTCTCTCTCTCTCTCTCTCTCTCGACGTCCTGGGCTAGGCAACTCGTTAGTGATATTAATAATCACATGAAATACGGTGAGTCAGGCGCTGGGCTCCAAGCAGGCGGGTGGCGAGAAGGGCGAATTTCTACTTTCACAGTAGGGAGATTATAAACCTTGTGGGAGATGATGGTTTAGCATTATCTTGGGTTTGTAAAAGGAGTCTTGGGAGTGAAACGTCTTTTGCGACAAATCAAAAAAGAATTTGGAGAGAGAGAGAGAGAGAGAGAGAGAGAGAGAGAGAGAGAGTTATCATCAGTCGAAACACCAGGAGGGAAGGATGGAGGGAGGGAACCTCATCACTGGGTCGTGCTAAGATGGTGGAAGAGACGAAGGAAGGAGGTAACAAGAGAGGGTAGGAAGAAGGGAAGGGAGGAAGAAAGAAAGGTTGAGGAAGAAGATGGTAAGAAGGAAGTGGAGGAAGAGGAGAAAGACAAAAGCGATGGAAGAGGAAACAAAAAAAGACAAGGATAAGGTCGAGAAGGAAGAAGGATGTAAGAGGAAAAGGTCAGAAAGAGGAGGAGGGAGGAAAGCGAAGAAGGGAGGGAGAGGGGGAGCGGGCAGGAAGGGAGAGAGAGGGCAATTAGTAGATTCCCCTCATCAGTGGGTTGTATTTAGCTGCGTGAGGGGAGGAAGGGGTGAGGGTGGGTGATGAGGAGGAGGGAAAAGGAATAGGTGAAAATGAAAGAGGAATACGAGAGGAAAGAGAGTAGCGCTTTAAATACATCCGTTGGTGAACCGAGAGAGAGAGAGAGAGAGAGAGAGAGAGAGAGAGAGAGAGAGAGAGAGGAATAAATAGAAAGGAGATAAACATGCAAATGGGAATAAGAGAGGTAGGAAAGGCGAGAAGATGAGAGACAAATGAGAATAAAAATATCATGTCAAGGAGGGTGGGATAGACGAGGACAAGAACAGAGAGGAGAGGAGAGAAGGGGAGAGTGAGAATGGGAAAAGGGGGAACAGAAGGAAGAGACGATAAATCAGAAATAACGGGACGGAGGAAAGAGCTGGAATAAGAGGTAAATAAGAACACGCGACGCAATGACCAATGAGATAACTCCTTACATACAACTAGCTTTCTCATTGGTCTATTAATACTGTGGACAAAGTGTTCACCAATCAGGTGCTTCCTTTAGCAGACCTTGTTACCTGGGTGGCTATTAATTATGACGATGTATTGTTGGCTAATTAGCCTAGTAGAGTTACCGTTCGGTGATCAATCAGAGAGCATTCGTTTAGCACTGTTACTCCTCTCATTGGGCGTTAAACTGGTGACCAATCAAAAGCCTCCTTTACCATGGTTCCGTTGTGTGTGGTTCATTTACGATCCAACAAAACTGTGGCCATAAACTGGGTCAACTACAACACAACTCGTTAGCGCGACACAAATCTTTTTATTCCAGGATGTAACAAAACACGAGGAAAAAATACAAGTGGACAATAATACTGACGCGACACTACAACACAAAACACTATACTGGGGAAAAATAGGAAATAAAACGGGAAAGTAATATTTGTGTACACCGACGAGGGAAATATATACAGTACAGGTGAGTTACGGACCATGGAAACATTTATTAACTCTAATACAAGTTGACTATGATCTGATACTTGTACCCATATTATTATTATTATTATTATTATTATTATTATTATTATTATTATATAAAACATTGCCACGATGTTAAGTATTAAACAAGTGATTAAGTCTTAAAAACCCCACTAACGTTTTTACCAATTAGAGATAACTTTTCTATTTGTTTTTACTTTTGTAACGTAATGTAATGTACACTAGCTATACAGGGTAAAATTTATTGTCCCACTTAAAGCGTCGTTTACTACTGTGTAACTTCACATACACACACACACACATATATATATATATATATATATATATATATATATATATATATATATATATATATATATATATATATATATATATATATATATATATATATATATATATATATATATCTTCCGCAACTACAAGAAGAGTTTGCTGAAGGCTCATAGTCTCAAAAACAAGTTGAAGTTTTTGAAAGATTGCAGAGATGATAAAATTGTTCCCAAGTCCTGTCTTCCAAGTAGACTAAGAAATCTGGACAATCAAGCATTCTCTGAGTTGGATAAGGTGTTGCTAGATTCCCTTATCAAGAGTTCAAGTGATAGTGTGAAATTAGCCTTCATGCACAGTGCTCAGTGTAAAATACTTATGCAAAACAGTGTTTGTGTTGATAAGTGGCACACCATTCGTGATTTTGTATATCAACTTCTTAGTGAAACTGACAAAGCCCAAAAAAGAAGGTTAAATGCCAAATTAAATGCTCTGTTTGACGAGAGTTACTGGACCATATTGAGTGATCCAAATTTGTTCATAAACTTATCATCTTATGATCTACAGACAAATGAGAAACTTGTTCTTGGTTTTGGTAGGAAGTTTTCTATCACTCAACGGTGCGTTAATCCGCTTACTATTGCTAAAGGTTTAATCAACCTGGAAAAGATGAAGTCGTCTGATGTTACAAATGAAGATATTTCCATAGCTAAAGGTTGTATACATAGTGTTTTAAATAAGAAATTTGCTTCAAACATTCCAAAAAGATTTGAAACAGCCTTGATAAACTTGAAAAGAAATAAGAATATCCATATTACCAAGGCTGATAAGTCTAATGCTATTGTTATCTTGGATAAAAGTGACTACAATGATAAGATGAATTCATTACTTAGTGATGAAAGCACGTATTGTGAGCTTACGAAAGATCCCCTGGAAAATATTAATAAGTTATCTAATTCCAAAATGAAGATGTTATTGAAAAAGAACCCCGATCTCACTAAACAGCTCTCTCAAATCAATCCCACTTTACCTTATATGTATGGATTGATCAAAACACACAAGCTTAATAATCCATTACGTCCTATCGTGAGTTCTGTGGGTTCTGTTACTTACAAATTATCCAAGTGGCTGGTAAAGATGATATCCCCTCTTACAGGCCAAATATCTAATTCACATATACGCAATAGCAGTGATTTAATTGATAAACTCAAGAAACACAACGAACCTTGCGAATTAATAAGTTTTGATGTAAATTCACTGTTCACTAGAGTACCTGTGAAAGACTTACTTTCATTTCTTAAAGATAAATTACAACTGCTAGATTTAACTATTGAACATGATACTTTCCTGAAATTGATAGAGTTATGCGTAACTGACAATGTGTTTAGTGCAAATGGGAAGTTCTACAAGCAAGTATTTGGCATGAGCATGGGTAATTGTCTTTCTGCTCCTCTAGCCTGTATTTATATGGAGTTCTTTGAGTCTAGATTACTCCCCAATGTAGTGGACTGTATTCCTCCTTGGTATAGATATGTAGATGATGTTCTTTGTCTTTGGCCTAAAAACAGTGACCCTTTGGAATTTTTAGACAAGCTTAATAATATTGTCCCTAGTATCACATTCAAAATTGAAAGAGAAATAAGTGAATCCCTTCCATTTCTTGATATGCTTATCATGAGAAATGGCCAAAACTATAAATTTAAGGTATATAGAAAGCCCACACAGGTAGACAGTTTCATTCACTTTTTATCCAATCACCTTGAGTCTACCAAAATGTCAGTTTTTTCTGCTATGTTCCTACGATGTCTGCGTATTTGTGACTCTGAATTTATTGACGACGAATTTAAACACATTCGTTCTATTGCACAGAAACTTGGGTACCCTTCTGTGTTTGTTGATCGTTGCTTTAAAAGGGCTAAAAAATCCTTTCATTCCTCTGTAACCAGACAAGTTCCTACACTTAAGAATATTTTGACTCTGCCCTATCGTGATGAATTTGTCCCTTTAGTTCGGTCCCTCAAGCTTCTAAATATTAATGTTGTTTTCAAGTATGACTCAACCATTACCAATATGTTAATAAGGAATAGCCCAAGTTTGAATGTAAATGGAAGTGTTTATTGTATTCCATGTAGCCAATGTAATTGTAATTATGTAGGTCAGACAGGAAAAACACTGCAGCTCAGAATCAAACAACATAAGTATAATATCAGAACTGCATCTGAAAGCAGTGCCTTGTTCGTTCATGTTAGGAATAATAATCACCCCATTGCTTGGGAAAAAAGCTTAGAAGTATTCAAATCATCTTGTGTCACAGAAAGACTTCTGGTTGAAGCTAGTTTGATTAAGGAATTAAAATCAATAAACCTTAGTGATGGTCAGTTCAAAACTGATAATATGTTACATAAATTTATTTGTCAGTGGCCCAAGGTTAAAACTGCTTTGAAAACCTTTGATCTTGATGTATGACAGTTATTTTGTGGGTCCCTTTTTTCTGACCTGACCTGTCTAGTCACGTCACCACCCTTCTCTTAAGCTCCTCTACGGTTGTGTTGGTGTGGGGATTAGTGGATGTCATCATTATGACCTGACCTCATGTTTTTAGGTCACCCTGTATATTTAAGCCTCTCTCTGTCCATGTAATCTAGTTGCCTCTGAAGATGTCTTGAATAAAGACGAAAGCTAAGGTACTCCGTTGTTTCCATTTTCCCGTGTGATTTTATCAAGATATATATATATATATATATATATATATATATATATATATATATATATATATATATATATATATATATATATATATATATATATATATATATATACACATATATGTATATATATAATAAAAATCTGATGTAATGATGTAAAGTAAATCATGGTACAGTGGGCCGACAATATCTACTCAACAGTTCGAGGAATATGATTCAATTTCCTGAGTACGATCCTGATTCTGTTCTTTGAGGCGAAGGACCTCGTAAACAAATCAATAAGAGATAGATAGATAGATAGATAGATGGGATAGATAGATAGTGTAAATACTTAGCATCAACCACCCACTGGTAATATTCAGTTCATTATACTCATAACTTTCTATAAAGCTCTGGCTCGCCGCAGTTAAAATAGAGGATAATTATATCTGATAAAACGTTGACCATGTAATTGAACTTTAACACCCACCTCTGCATTAACCTTTTACCCATTCATTCCATTAACAGATAATTAATAAAAAAACCTAACCAATAATTCTGTGTGGAGTCTCAGAAAAATTCGACACCATTTATCTCTCTTACTGTTCTTGTCGTAGCTTAAGTTACAAACGTTCACACATCACCAGTATGAGGGAAATTGTCACCGCTTGAGTCTCTGAGAGTATGAAGTTAAGCCAGCGTGCTCTTCCATCATTATAGTGTGTGACAATATAACTCAACTGACCCATTCACCCCCAGGCAATATTCCACACATGCATGGAGAGGTAAATATATGTATGTTGAAGATTATATACATATGTTTGTTGATTTTAGTATACCTGGAACACTCTCTCTCTCTCTCTCTCTCTCTAAAGCAGTGCATCTAACATAACATCCGTTTTAGCGTCATCATCACTTTCTAAATGACCCCCTGCAGGCACGCTCATGTCAAACACACCTGCATGCGGAGGAAACGACAACACAAAAGAGAGGAGAAGAGGAAATGACAGAAACACGAGAGTAAAGCAAAAATGGAGATATCATTGACGAAAGAAAGAAGGAGGAGGAGGAGGAGGAGGAGGAGGAGGAGGAGGAGGAGGAGGAGGAGGAGGAGGAGGAGGAGGAGGAGGAGGAGAGGTGACACGGGGACATTGAAAGAACAACAATAAAACAAGAGACAGCTCTGCCACGAGTCGCTACACTGAAAAGATGGGGAAAATGAGGGCGAAGGGGGAGGGGGGGGGAGGGGAAGGGGAGGAGGAAGGGAGGGAAGGGGAGGGGAGAGGAGGGGAGGGAGGAGAAGGGGAGGGGAGGAGGAGGGGAGGGAGGAGGAAGGGGAGGGGAGGGGAGGGGCGGGGGGGGCTAGCTTATCTGAGGGTCATTGTTGCCTGGTGTGGTTTTCCCCTCAGCCACCAGCGCTGCTCACGTACGCTGTGCGGCGTCCTTCCTCCCCTCATATTTTTCCCCCCTGCATTGTTGCTCGCCAGATTACTGTGAGGAACCTATTCTTGGGCGACGGGGTGTTTTTTGCCTCCGTCTCGCTGAGGGCAGAATGACAGGTTGTTCTGTATAGAGGAGTCGTGAGACGGAGAGAGCGAGGGGGAGTGCTTGTGTGTACTTGTGTTTGGCTTAATGATGCAGCTTTTTTGGTGTGTGTGTGTGTGTGTGTGTGTGTGTTTGTGTGTGTGTGTGTGTGTGGCAGGAATCAAGGGCCAAAACAGACTCTCCTGTCACCCGTCTCTTCATTTACTCCTAACAGCTATAAACCTTCCTCCAAGACTTATCATTCACGTACTCTGCTGCCTCCTGGTATATTCACCCTCTTCACTTCTAGTATTCTTTCACCTTTCTTCACCCTCATCCTTCCATTTCCTTCTTGCTCTTCCTTCCTCTCTCTGAATCATGTCGCTTTCTCTCCTGGACTTGTCTTACTCTCAAACACTTCCTTCTCTCTTTACATTTCTTTACTTCCCCCGTTTACTTTATTTCCCCCCCGTAATTTAATCTTCACCTCATCATTCTATTGCTGACACATTCACTCCCGAAACAAGACCTTACTCCCTCTACTCAATCTCAATTTAACCTGACATTTACTGCTCTATAATGATCACCCTTCGCTGCAGGCCAAGCTGAACCCTTTCCTCACCACCGTATGCACTAGCAGTTACAACACAGTACACGCTAAATAATAATTACCCAACTCCATAATAACAACCCGCGTAATAACTGCAATATATAAACACATCCTTCCATCTCGAGAAGTTTCCCCCTCCACTCGCATTCGTTTTCTGTAATTAATATCCTAGAAACTTGAGACCCATAATTTACAATTCACTAATTCACTTTACCAACTTGAAATGTACAACCAACAGTGCTTTACATGTACTCCCTCAGCCCCGACGGGTACTTTATTACATTACTCCACTTACCAAACGTAACAAAACACTCATTAATGACAGTTATTACCGGGAGGAGGAAAAAAACAGGAACGTATATTTTAGCATTAATGGCGGGCGAATTAGCTGCTGCATGTGTAATTTTGGGGCAGTAACATTATTAAGATTAATTCCTGTTAATTAAACAAGTCATGGGAGGTTAAGAGGCGGATTTAACATGCCACCTGATAATACCAAGCAAGTAATGTGTCACCAGTGCTATATTAGTTCTTACTGAGGGCTATATTACCACTTACTGAGGGTTATATTACTTCTGACTGAGGGCTATATTACTTCTTACTGAGGGCTATATTAGTTCTTATTGAGGGCTATATTACCACTTACTGAGGGTTATATTATCACTTACTGAGGACTATATTATCACTTACTGAGGGCTATATTAGTTCTTACTGAGTGCTAAATTACCACTTACTGAGGGTTATATTACTTCTGACTGAGGGCTATATTACCTCTTACTGAGGGCTATATTACGTCTTACTGAGGGCTATATTACCACTTACTGCGGGCTATATTATTTCTGAATAAGGGTACTGGCTCTATTACCTACAAGAGTTAATATACAATAAAGAACCAACACAAATATAATAAATCGGAATAATGAGAAAATTTTGGGAGAGAGAGAGAGAGAGAGAGAGAGAGAGAGAGAGAGAGAGTGTGTCCTGATTTAGGCAAAACATTTTAGGGAGTGTCTCAGCTGCCCCTAATGACTTCCTCCCTCCCTTCTTTTTTTCTCTCCCTTCCTTCCTTCCTTCCTCTCTCTCCTCCAATTTTCTTCCTCCCTTCTCTGTCCACTCCTTTCCTTCCTCACTTCTCTGCTTTTCCTCTTCCCGTCCTTCCTTCCTTCCTTCCTCCTCCTAGACTCTTATAAATGATCTTTCTTTCCTTCCTCTCCCCATTCTTCTATCCTCCTTCTCCTTTCGTCCTCTCGTCTCTTATTTCTTTCATTTCTCCTCCCTTATAATTCCTCCCACCCTGAAGACCAAGCACCCCCCTTCTACTTCTCCCCTCCAGTTGGTCATATTACCCGTCCCTCCCTAGTCTCTTCTCCTCCCCATCTCCCCAGTCTCTTCTCCTCCCCATCTCCCCAGTCTCTTCTCCTCCCCATCTCCCCAGTCTCTTCTCCTCCCCATCTCCCCAGTCTCCTCTCCTCCCCACACGCCATGGCTAAATAAACAAAATAATCCCATCAAGAAAATCAAGTGCCATTCTACGGTCACCCTCCCCACTTTCCTTCTCCCCCTCCTCTTCCCATCCTTCATCCTTACGCTTCTCCCTTCCTCCTCCTCCCCCTCCTCCTCCTCTTCTACCCATCCTTCATCCTAAGGCTTCTCTCCTCCCTCCTCCTGTGAGATAAACAAACTAATGTCGAAACCAATTGCCACTCTACAATAATCCTCTCCCTATCCTCTTCCTTCCCTACCCCTCCCTTCCACCCTCCTCCCCACCTTCCACCCTCCTCCCCACCCCTCAAAACAGGATATTTAAACAGTAAACTTCCATTACTATAATCAAGGGTCACTCTATTGTTGCTTCCTCCTCCTCTTCCTCTTCCTCCTCCTCCTCCTCTCCCCTCCTACATTTCCCCGGACCCTCCACCTCCCCTCTCCAGCAATTCCCCCACTCAAAGCCGATTTCCTCCACTCTTTGGATTCTTCCCTTCTCTTCCCTAGCCACTCTCTCTCTTTCCCTGTCACTTTCTCCCTTCCTCTTCCCTCTCCCTTCTACTTTCCTATTTCCTTTCTTTCTCTATCCCTCCCCCTTTCCCTCTCCCCCCACGAGAGATAAACAAGAGAACTATATCACTATAATCAAGGGTCCATCATGCTGGACCATCACGCCGGACCATCACGCTGGACCATCATGCTGGACCATCACGCTGGACCATCACGCCGGACCATCAACAGTGATTGATTTAGTAGTGTTGTGTGTAGCTCATCAATATGATCCACCTCAACTACTAACTGATGAATGGGGGAGGGGATATAGGGAGGAGGGAGGGAGGAGGTGATGGGAGGAGAGGGGTGAGGGCTATGAGGGGAGAATGGATGGGGGAGGGAGAAAGGTAGAGAGAGAGAGAGAGAGAGAGAGAGAGAGAGAGAGAGAGAGAGAGATCCCCAGTACACGAGGGGGAAGGACAGTGAAAAGAATACATCAACACGAAAGAAAGAGAACAAAAGAAAGTTAATGAAAGTAAGTACACATTAGCCTGAGAGTTAGGTACATAAGGTGCACATGGTGATGTACATGAAGTATATAGGAGGGAGGGGGTGGGTGGTGTACACAGGATGGTGGAGGGAAGGTGTACATAGAAAAGGAGGTGTACACAGGAAAGAGAAAGGGAGGTGTACATAGGAAGGAGGAGGGAAAGTGTACATAAAAGCAGAATACCTAGAGGGACACAGATCAGCCTCACGCCCTTCCCTCACACCTCCTCCTCTACCCTCACACCTCCTCCTACCTCCACCTCCTCCTACCCTCCACACCTCCTCCTACCCTCCACACACCTCCTCTACCCTCCCCACCACCTCTACCCTCACACCTCCTCCTCCCTCACACCTCCCCACCCCTACCCTCCACCACCTCCCACCCCTCACACACCACCTCCTACCCCTCTCCCACACCACCTCCCTACCTCCCCACACCTCCTCCCTACCCTCACACACCCCTCCTCCTACCCTCCCCACCACCTCCCCTACCCCTCACACCACCCCCTCCTCCCTCCCACCTCCCCCCCTCCCTCACACCCCTCCCACCTACCCCTCCCACCACCTCCTCCCCCCTCCCACCTCCACCCCTACCCTCCCACCACCTCCCCTTCCCTCACACCTCTTCCCCCCTCCACCTCCCCTACCCTCCCCACCACCTCCCCTACCCTCCACACCACCTCCCCCCCTCCCACCTCCCCCTCCCTCCACCACCTCCCTCCTCCCCTCCCTCCACACCTCCCTCCTCCCACACACCTCCCTCCTCCCACACACCTCCCCTCCCTCCCACACCTCCCCCCCCTCCCTTTCACCACCTCCCTACTTACCCTCTGCCTCCCCCCCCTCCCAAACACCTCCACCTACCCTCCACACCTCCCCCCTCCCTCACACCTCCCCCCTCCCTCCCCCCTCCCTCACACCTCCTCCCTCACGCCTACCTCCCCCATTAAAACTATACATTTCTCGTGATATTCAATAAAGTTCAGAAATTATTTTGCGTTACAACAAAGAGGAGAAAATTTTCCACCATTAAATTTAATGAAGCGTCTCTTACGTAAGGAAAGTTTGGGAGGAAGATCTCATGTCAGGGGAAACTTTACGAGATATCCTGTGAGACTTTACTAGATATTATGAGACTTTACGAGATATTTTTTTGAAAATTTTTGAGATTCTGAGTTAGGGAGATATTTTGTGAGGCTTTACGAGACATTCTGTAAGATTTTGCGAGATTCTGAGAGTTTGTGAGTTGTTGTGTGTGAGAGATAAAAGAGAAACAAACCTCATTTAACACCTAACACACTGTAACACAATAGAATTTCAAACAACCGAAAAAAACAAAATATACTTGTATAAATGAAGTCTTTCGATAACTTCATCTAAGGAGGAAATTTTGGTACCAGCGGCCACCCATATGTTGCCACACACACACACACACACACACACACACACACACACACACACACACACACACTGTTCACCACTCTATTTATGAAGGAAAACCAATATTGCGTTAAGTTTATCACCAAACACACTCCCTCATAATTTTTCGCCGTAATGTAATTCAGGAATGAACAGTATCTTGGTGAGGATGGGTGCAGGGATGGGGTGGGTAGGGGGGTGGGTTGAGTGGGGAGTGGGTGGGGGGGGTGGGGTGGGTTGGGGGTAGGGTGGGGTGGGGTGGGGTTAGAGTTGAGTGAGCCTCAGCCCCTATATAATATACTGAATATGGTTATATCAATAAATATATTATGTTTATTGAGAGGATTTACTAACCATGCTCTCTCTCTCTCTCTCTCTCTCTCTCTCTCTCTCTCTCTCTCAGTGGAGGAGGAGGGCAAGGGACCAGTTACCTACCATCCAGCTGTGGTAAAGGGTGCATATATAAGGATAACATAACACAAATTATATTCCATTTGTAATATATCGTTGAATTCCCACAGTAATTGATCTAACCTGCAACTATATTACTTAACTTGTGACGATAGTAAAGTGAATTATTATGGGTTATAGTTATACTACTACTATTAATAATAATTAGAACAATAACTCTAACAACAATAACAAGAATAATAAATAAATAAATAAATAAATAGCAATACCACTAATAATCCTCTAATAATACCAGCAACAACAATAAATAAAATCCTAATTACAGCCTTACAGGTGAAGTACAGCCACCAGGTATCTCTCCCTTGCTGCCGCTGTAACACAATTAAGACGTTTCATAACAAGAAGCTTCAAGTCGTATGCAAATTTACACGACCTCACCTTGACCTAGAAAACGCCTCACCATTCTCCTTCTCCAACTTCAAGGATCAGGATTTTCAAAGACTTACGCTATTTTTCAACATACTCGGCAGAACAGTAAGGTTCTTAAACGGTGGTCGAGTCTCAGTGTAGCTTCGACTCCATTTTTAATTCCGGGTATCAATGTGTGACTGTTTTATTCCATATTTTACTCTCATCAATCTCTTATTTGGCAAATATATTTCCTATCGATTATTTTTAACTCTCAGTCGACTCTATTTCCATCTTTCCTCGGGACTATTTCATCCCTGTTGTCAAGCAAGGAAAGTGTCATCGCTCTTCTACCAACCAATCAGGTCCTACCACCCCCTCCACCAACCAATCAGGGCCCGCCAACCTTCCACCAACCAATCAGCACCCGCCGCCCCTCCGATCAGATTACAGATATAGGTGATAAGTGTTGACAGAGGCGTAGACCAGCGATACTGAGTCGAGGAAATTCAGGCAACGTCTTGAACATTCATTTATCATCTCTTTACGTCAAAAAAAGGGGGGGGAGGGGGGTTTTCTAACATATTAAACCAGTGTAGAGTCTTATTACAATCTTGACGCCATTTTTATCTCTTAACTATCATAAATTCAATGGGTAAAAAATTCAACCTTCGATCTATTCAGAATCCGATGGACCCTATTGTTCTCCCCCTAATACTTATCATTTAACAATACATTAAAGCATAAAATATCTGTCATGGATGGAGAAAGTCACACAGGTTATCGTCTTATCCGTCATGTCAGTTAAGGCGGAAAATAGACTTACTACAGGCCTAAGACTCATAACTAAGAAGAAATGACTAGTTCTTTATTACTCTAGTGATGGTCCAGTGGGGTCAGTAAACACCTAAATAATAATTCTAGTAATAAATAGTAATAGTAAATATTAATAGTAAGTGGTAATATTAATAACGTTAGTAAATACGAGTAGCAACAGTAAATAGCAATAGTAAATAGAAAATAGTAATTAGTCAATGGTAAATAGTGAATAAAAATAGTAAATAGTATCAGTAAATCCCTAACAAGGAGACAATTTTACTTTAGTCACAGGTAAGTCACTCACACCTTATAATGAACTTTTTTCGTAAGTGATTTTGATTTCCTTGTAATGAACTCACCTGAACTTGATAAGGACGCATCTGAACTTGATAAAGACGCATCTGAACTTGACAAGAACTCACCTGAACTTGATAAGGACGCATCTGAACTTGACAAGAACTCACCTGAACTTGATAAGGACGCATCTGAACGTGACAAGAACTCACCTGAACTTGATAAGGACGCAATTTAAACTTTAAAAAAAAAAACAATTATGCGAATTTAAAAAAAGAAACTCAAGTGAACGTAAGAATACATCTGAACTTAAAATACAACTCATCCGAACCCACAAAATCACTCTCCATTTCTTATCCACGTCTTCCGTCCCTCCACTCTTAGATCACAACCTCCTCGTCTCGTATCTAATTACTCTCCTCCTCGGGTCACCACACTCGATCTATCCAATATTGTTAAGGAGTTTTACACAAGGCGCCTTTATTTACATGCTGTCGTACCCTTCCTTGGCTGTAATTAATTAGTATCTTCCCCTCACCAGCTTCCAGGCCCTCTTCTTCCCCCTCACCCCACCATTGGCATTACTGAAGGTATGTTTCCTCTTCTGTTTGATCTATCATTTTCTTGTCTGTTTTCACCCCTTTAGTTCATGTGTTTGTTTGTCATTGTTTGTTTGCGTCTTTGTTTGTCTTTGTGTTGTTAGTTATTTCATTTATTTGATCTCTCTCTCTCTCTCTCTCTCTCTCTCTCTCTCTCTCTCTCTCTCTCTCTCTCTCTCTCTCTCTCTCTCTCTCATTTATTACACTCAATTTCCCTCTTATAATCTTCTTCCCCTCGTGCTTCTTTCTCTCCTCCCTGCCGCTTCCCTCCACATACTCACACATGCCCTTCCTTACCTCACAGGGTGGGGAGTTCCCTATACTGCATCAGGATTTTTATTAATAACTCAGTACACACCTGTAGCAATGCGTACCTATATAAGCACCTGTGGCTATGTGTACCTGTATAAGCACCTGTGTCTATGTGTAAAACATTGTACTCTCCCTTCATCCTCCATCACTCCGTCATCTCACTCACCATCTCTCACCTGTCCATCACCCCCCACCTCTCCCTCATTCATCTCATCCCCCGACTCTTCTCCCTCCATCATTTCTATCTTCCCCCCTCTCACCCTACCTACCATCACTCTCACCTCCTCTCCCTCTCTCTCCCCTCTCACCCACGGGAGCCGTACATTTACCATTACACTTCAAGATTCCGTCTCTCCCCCTCCCACACCGTCCGTCTCTGTCTCGCGGTCTGCCTCTCCCTCAATCTGGGAGAGGAATGGGAAGGGGAAGTAGGCAGGACTTACAGGTAGGGGGAAGGGGAAGGGGGTGGGGGGAATGGGGGATCCTTTTTGATGGGGGAATCATCGGGTGCCTGATGAGGAATGGACACGTATGGCAGAGGAATGGGAGGGATCTTAGTTGGAGGAAGGAATGGGGATGGGAAATGGGTGGGTCTAAAAGGGATGGGGAATGGGTGGGTCTGGAAGAGATCGGGGGAGGTGTGTAAGATTGAAATGGGGAAAATAGTGGATGGGATGAAGTTTATCCAATTCATCCCATTCACTTCTAACGAAATAGCCTCATCCACACCTGCTTAATTAACTTCATCCTATCCTACTCATTTCACCTCATCCGACACCCAATTACCTTCATCTACGCCCAACCAATTTCACCAATTATTCTAATCCAAGCCTTCCCAATTAACCAAAGCCCATGCCCACCCAAAATTAACACCATCCACGCCCATCCAATTAACCTTAACCACGCCCCTCACCCAATTAACACCCATTCACACCCACCCAATTTCACTTTATACACAAACGGATTCATTTCCCTCATCCACGTCTTCTCCCTACTAACCCCCGCCCACGCCCAACCAATTAGCCTCAACCACGGTTGGATTACGCCCACGGTTTTGTCACTGATAAAGATACACTGTTAATGGATAGTGTGAGGCGCCATGCTTAAGGGAGAATTACCCGGCGTTAGGTGGTGAGTACGGCCTTGTTCATCCTGGGTGTAAGTGTTGTCCGTGTGTACGTTTGTAAGTCTGTCTACGCGTCAGTCCGTTCGTCTGTCAGTACTTTTGTGCGTCCGTCCGTTTGTCTGAAAGTGCTTCATTACCATCCCCCATCACCCCTCACCCATCACCATCAGGGCTGTGAGTCTGGCAAATAGTTCAGTCTGTAGAGTGGATGACCAGTTACTAATTCTAGCTCCTTTCTCTATTACATTACCGTTAGGCTGAGTCACAATGACAGCACTTCCAGCCATGCATCTACATAATAACTTTCTGATTAAAGTTTTGCCGGTCAGAGTAAATAGTGAGATTAGGGCGTAATATCCCGCGCTAGAACACGCCAATAAAGACCGCCAAAAGGGCTATGACGCGGCGAGATCTGAGGAGATATCGCCAACCTACCAGCTGACCCTCCAACCCCGGATTTATGTTCATGGCATGTCTCTCACTGTCTCCCACTTGCCTGTTTGTCCGTCTCTCTCTCTCTTTTCACTTATTCTATCTCTCTCATTTCAGTTAATCATTCGTGTTCGCTCTCTTTCTCACCAACCCAAACAGATTCCTACGCAACAAACAACATAAGAAACTCACTGTATACCATAAGAGCTTTAGTGTAGTGTGAGACAATAACCCAACACTTCATTTACAACAAAAGCTGAAGCAAAGATTGATAAGTAGACAGATAGATAGATAGATAGATAACCAGTAAGTCATCATGCCAAATTTACATAAAGATTCTGCATGCATATAGACAATGCAAAAATATAATGCAATGTTCAGTGCGGGTAAACAAACAATCGTGGGTCTCCTCCTGCAGAACACGACCACAGCGACACCACACTGCTGACGAAGGTACTAATGACCCCTAGCTCCAGAGAGGGACTTCTGCTGATGTAGGCAGTATTGTGTGAGAAAACAGCAGCAGCACCACTAACAGCAGCAGGCAACAGAAGACTGCAGGGGGAGTCACCAGGCAACAAAAGACTGCAGGAGGAGGCAGCAGGCAACAGAAGACTATAGGGGGAGGCAGCAGGCAACAAGAGCCTGCAGATGGAGGCAGCAGGCAACAGAAGACTACAGGGGGAGGCAGCAGGCAACATAAGGGAGGCAACAGAAAACTACAGGGGGAGGCAGCAGGCAACAGAAAACTGCAGGAGGAGGCAGCAGGCAACAGAAAACTGCAGGAGGAAGGCAGCAGGCAACAGAAGACTACAGGGGGAGGCAGCAGGCAACAGAAGACTGCAGGGGAGGCAGCAGGCAACAGAAGACTGCAGGGGAGGCAGCAGGCAACAGAAGACTGCAGGGGAGGCAGCAGGCAACAGAAAACTGCAGGAGGAGGCAGCAGGCAACAGAAGACTACAGGGGAGGCAGCAGGCAACAGAAGACTACAGGGGAGGCAGCAGGCAACAGAAGACTGCAGGGGAGGCAGTAGGCAACAGGAGATTGCAGGAGGAGGCAGCAGGCAACAGAAGACTACAGGGGAAGGCAGCACAACAGAAGACTACAGGGGGAGGCAGTAGGCAACAGGAGATTGCAGGAGGAGGCAGCAGGCAACAGAAGACTACAGGGAAGGCAGCAGACAACAGAAGACTACAGGGGAAGGCAGCAGGCAACAGAAGACTACAGGGAAGGCAGGGCAGGGGAAGGCAGCAGACAACAGAAGACTACAGGGAAGGCAGCAGACAACAGAAGACTACAGGGGAGCAGGCAACAGAAGACTACAGGGGAGGCAGCAGGGAACAGAGGACTACAGGGGAGGCAGCAGGCAACAGAGGACTACAGGGGAGGCAGCAGGTAACAGAGGACTACAGGTGGAGGCAGCAGGCAACAGAGGACTACAGGGAGAGGCAGCAGGCAACAGAAGACTGCAGGGGAGGCAGCAGGGAACAGGAGACTACAGGGGAAGGCAGCAGGCAACAGAAGACTACAGGGAAGGCAGCAGACAACAGAAGACTACAGGGGAAGGCAGCAGACAACAGAAGACTACAGGGGAGGCAGCAGGCAACAGAAGACTACAGGGGGCAGCAGGGAACAGAGACTACAGGGGAGGCAGCAGGCAACAGAGGACTACAGGGGAGGCAGCAGGTAACAGAGGACTACAGGGGAGGCAGCAGGGAACAGAGGACTACAGGGGAGGCAGCAGGTACAGAGGACTACAGGCAGCAGGCAACAGAGGACTACAGGAGAGGCAGCAGGCAACAGAGGACTACAGGGGAGGCAGCAGGTAACAGAGGACTACAGGGAGAGGCAGCAGGCAACAGAGGACTACAGGTGGAGGCAGCAGGCCAGAGGACTACTGGGGAGGCAGGCAGGTAACAGAGGACTACAGGTGGAGGCAGCAGGCAACAGAGGACTACTGGGGAGGCAGCAGGCAACAGAGGACTACAGGTGGAGGCAGCAGGCAACAGAGGACTACAGGGAGAGGCAGCAGGCAACAGAGGACTACAGGTGGAGGCAGCAGGCAACAGAGGACTACTGGGGGAGGCAGCAGGTAACAGAGGACTACAGGTGGAGGCAGCAGGCAACAGAGGACTACAGGAGAGGCAGCAGGGAACAGAGGACTACAGGGAGAGGCAGCAGGCAACAGAGGACTGCAGATGGAGGCAGCAGGCAACAGAGGACTACAGGGAGAGGCAGCAGGCAACAGAGGACTACAGGTGGAGGCAGCAGGCAACAGAGGACTACAGGAGAGGCAGCAGGGAACAGAGGACTACTGGGGGGAGGCAGCAGGTAACAGAGGACTACAGGTGGAGGCAGCAGGCAACAGAGGACTACAGGAGAGGCAGCAGGCAACAGAAGACTGCGGGGAGGCAGCAGGAACAGGAGACTGAAGATGGAGGCAGCAGGCAACAGAAGACTGCAGGGGAGGCAGCAGGCAACAGGAGACTGAAGATGGAGGCAGCAGGCAACAGAAGACTGCAGGGGAGGCAGCAGGCAACAGGAGACTGCAGGAGGAGGCAGCAGGCAACAGAAGACTATAGGGGAGGCAGCAGGCAACAGAAGACTGCAGGGAGGCAGCAGGCAACAGAAGACTGCAGGAGGAGGTAGCTGTAGTAACCTTACCCAGAGCTGATGGTGGTATTATGACCACTACCTGACTCCTCACACACACACACACACACACACACACCCCTTTCATATATATACACACACACACACACACACGCACACACACACACACACACACACACGCACACGCACACGCACACACACGCGCGCACACGCACACACACAGCGCGCGCGCACACACACACACGGCGCACACACACACACACACACACACACACACACACACACACACACACACACACACACACACACACACACACACACACACACACACACAAACCACACACACACACACACACCAGGAGCAAAGAAAGTGTGGAGAAAGGGTATGGAAGAAGGAAGAGGAGACAAAGAGGGAAGAAAACAAGAAGGCAAGGGAGAAAGATAGTGAGAAATTGGGGAAATGTGGGTTGAAGAAGTGGAGAGTAAACGGGGAAGAGAGGAAGAATGAGGAGAGGGAAGAGAGAAAAGCAGCAACGAAAGGAGGGTAAAGAAGAGGAGAGGAGTGGGAAGATGGAAAAGAGAAGATGGGGAGAAGGAAGGAAAGAGGAAGAAGTGAAAACTATAGCAAATACAAAGAGGAGAGGACAAAGGGGAAAGTTGGTCTGGTGAGGAAGTAAGGGAAGGCGGAGGTGAGGGGGAGGTGAGGGGAAAGTAGAGGGGAGGGAGTGAGAGAAGGAGGTGGGGGAAGTAGGAGGGACGGAGTAAGGGGAAATAAAAGGGAGGGAGGTGGGGGGCGGGGAAGGGTGAGGGGAAGGAGTGAGGGGAAGGAGTGGGGGAGAGTAGTAGAAGAGACGTGATCAAAGTAAATGACACTTACAGGGTCTACTAATTACGTGAGGGAGATCGGCAGGTAATGAGGTTTAAAGGTCGTGATGAGGCGTAGATGAGACACGAGGGGAAACTAATGAGGTGTGAGGGGACAAGTGTGAGGGGATAAATGTGAGGGGACAAGTGTGAGGGGATAAATGGAGGGACAAGTGTGTGAGGGGATAAATGTGAGGGACAAGTGTGAGGGACAGGTGAGGAGTTAAATGTGAGGGGACAGGTATGAGGGAGCAAAGGTGGGAGGGGACAAGGTGGTGGGACAGGTAAGAGGGGATAAATGTGAGGGGACAAGGGAGGGGACAGAGATGAGGGACAAGTGAGGGGATAATGAGGGGACAAGTGTGAGGGACAGGTGAGGATAAATGAGGGGACAAGTGTGAGGGGACAGGTATGAGGGGATAAATGTGAGGGGACAGGTATGAGGGGATAAATGTGTGGGGGATAAATGTGAGGGGACAAGTGGGATAAATTTGAGGGGACAAGTGTAAGATGACAGGTGAGTGGAAATGAATGAGGTCAGAAGGGTTACAATGAGGTGAGGCGAAGGGGCAAGTGGATGGCGTAGCAAGGAGGAACAGACGAGAGTTAAGAGAATAATATTAGGGGCTGGGAGTGTGGTGAGGGCTGGGAGGTGTGAGGGCTGGGAATGTGGTGTGAGGGCTGGGAATGTGGTGTGAGGGAGGGAGAGAGAGGCGTAAAGGAGTGAGATGTAAGGGGGAAGGAGGGAGGTATGAGGGAAAAAGAAAGGGAAGTGTAAAGGAATGAGAGAGAGAGAGAGAGAGAGAGAGGTGTGAGGGAGGGAGAGGGGGAGTAGCGTGGTCAGAAAGAATTACAGCGTAGATAAGATAGTAAAGGGAGGGCGACCAGTCCGGGAACACCGTGAGTCTTCTGTCTCTATCTCCTCTACTTCTCTCTTCCTCTCTCCTGTCTGTCCCTCTTTTCTTTTCTTATCTCCCTGTTGTCTCCTTTTTCTCTCCCTGTCTCCTGTATGTCCCTCTTTTCTTTCCTTATCTCCTTGCTGTCTACTTCTTCTCTCCCTTTCTCCTGTCTGCCCCTTCTCTCATCTTCCTATCTCACATTTTCATTCTTTTCCTGCCCGTCTTTCCCATTTCTCTCTATCTCTCTCTCTCTCTCTTCTTCTCTAGCGTTACATCTCTCTGTTCTCTCTATCTCAACTTTTTCTTTTACCACTTTCTCTTGCCTCTTCCTCTTATCTTCTTCTCTCTCCCCCCCCCTCTCTCTCTCTCTCTCTTTTTGTCACTCTTCTCACTCTTCTTCTCTCCCTCTTCTCTATCTTTATTTCTTTCTCTGTCTTCAAAAAATATGTGTTTTTCGTCGATTACAAAAGAAATTATTTTATCCTCGACCCAAAAAGACTGAACTCTTCCCTTATTAACAAAAGTTCATAAAACCACACACACACACACACACACACACATACACACACACACACACACACACACACACACACAATAAAAGACAAAGCTGACAAACTACCTGGGCAACAACAAAAAGCCAATAATTACATGGGCACTATCTCAAGTAAATACAAAATTAAGACCTTTTTGTAAAACACTGAGCCCCCAACACACACACACACACACACACATACACACGTAATTTCCGTGGAAAAAAAAGATTAACCCACAACAGTACAACACAAAAAAGACCCCAAAACTCTACACAGAATAGCTGAACAGGAAAATCAATTTGGCACCTACGACGAGAAGAAAAAAAAATGTAAAACCTCTGTGTCAAACTTCTGAAAAAAGAAAAAAACAAGAAAAACTATTTTCCAAAGATATATATAAAAGTCCACAATACTTACTCTACCACCCAAACAAAAGTCATAAAAACCAAATAAAATACACGAGGAAAACCCAAAACAACACCATTACGTTCATGAGAAAAAAAAAAGAGACTATTATGGATAATATACGAAAATAATTCTTAAACAATTCCCTCCCCCACAGATAAAGCCCGCCCCCCACCCTTCACCCCCAGAAAAAAAGCCTCCTCCCCTAAAAAAAACCTCACCCCCCCTCCTAAAAAAAAAACCTCTCTCCCCCGATTACCACAAAAACAAAAGCCCATTGGAGCTAAATAAAATACGTGAGGAAAGAAACCCATTACCTACAGCAGGGAGAGAAATACCTACATACACTCCCTTTTCAATTTATATACGACAACGGCGATTGAATATGTAAATTTTGTGTCTCATTAACTAGGACAAGGAAGAGGAGGAGGATAAGAAGAGAGGAAGTGGAGAAGGGAAAGGAGGAGGAGAGAAGATGATGGGCAGAGGAGAAGAGCTAGAGGAGGAGGAGAGAGGAAAAGAATAAGGAAATGGAGAATAATGAAAAGGGAAATGAAGAGGAGAGGAGATGCTGGATAGAGGAGAAGAGGTAGAGGAGGAGGAGGAGAAAAAAGGGAGAGGAAGAAGAGAAGGAACAGGAAATGGAGATGAGTAGATGATGGTTAAAGGAGAAGAGGTAGAGGAGGAGGAGAGACAGAGAAGGAGACGAATAAGGAAAAACAAGAAGAAAATGAGGAAAAGAAAGAGGTGAAAGAAGAGGAGGAAATGGAGGCACAGGAAGACAGAGAAGAAAAGAATGGATAAAGAAGAAGAAAAGTAAAAAGAACAAGAAGCACAAGAACAAGACGAAACAAAACAGAACAAAAGCAACAACAACGGACAAGAAAAAAACAATAACAGAAGAAGAAAAAGGGAGAAGGAGAAACAATAACAGTAATAATAAGAGAAGAAGAAAATTAAAGAAGAGACACAAACTAAAAGCAAAACAAAAACAAAACAAAAACACGAAAAACAAATTCGTACAAAAAAAATCGGGAGGAGGAGAAAATTGAAAACGAAAGAGACGAAGAGGAACACAAAATTGACTCCGCCCATCACGCTGAAACTAACAGCCAATTTTTTGCCGAAAATTCCCAACAGAACTCCCAAACAAGGTAGGTGTGAGCATATGGAGGGAGGGGAGGAGGGGGAGGGGATGAGAGTTGGGAGAAGAGGGAAGGGAAAAGTGAGCAAAATGAGAGAAGGGAAGGAAGGAGAGAGAGGAGACGTGTGGGGGTGAAGAGGAAATTGGGTGAGGGAAGGAGTATCCAGGGAGTGAGTGAAAGAAGGAGAGGAGAGGAGGGGAGGTATGAAGGGGGTGACTGTATGAGTGCAGGGAGAGAGAGGAAAGGAAGAAAGGAGGAATGGAAGAAGAGAGAAGGAGAGGGAGGGAGGGAGGGGTGGGAAGGAGATAGGAAGGGAGGGAGCGGGGTGAGGATGTTTCCATTTTCCATTACGGACATCATGAGCCAGTGTGTCCCAAATGGCCTTTCTCCCTCCCTCCTGTAATAAGGCAGCCCCTCCCTCCCTCCTCCCTCCCTCCTCCTCCCTCCTCCTTCTCCTCCTCCTCCTCCTGCGTGTTGGTGTTGCTGGTCTGTTGGTGAGGGAGAAGATAAGTGCTGGTGATGCTGATGGTGATGGATAAATGTTGGTGGTGTTGGAGGAGATGGTGAAAATGGTGGTGATGGAGGAATGGTGGTGATGCTGGTGATGGTGACGAGGAAGAAAATAGTGGTGGTGATTACAGTGATGAAGGAGACACTGGTGGCGATGATGCTCCAGCACACGTGTTGTGGTACTGGTATAGTAGTGCTGTCAGTATTGTTATTTTCATGGTGGTGGTGATGAGTGTAGTGGTGGTGATGAGTGTAGTGGTGGTGATGAGTGTAGTGGTGGTGATGAGGGTAGTGGTGGTGATGAGTGTAGTGGTGGTGATGAGGGTGGTGGCTACATTATCAGTTAGCCACAAGATTTTTTTTAGATTGCCCAGGAGGAGGCTAGTTTATTGGGCACCCCCTTACATCCTGTGCAAGGTGAAGAGCCGCAGAAGCGTTTACAGCGTCCATCTGGGAATCCACAACGTCAACCTCCAAATAGCTATGTCAGTTTCCCAAAGGTATGTCAGCCCTCTAAACGTACGTCAGCACTCTTTGGGCCTACTTTAGCCCCTTTAAATATTACGTCAGCCCCATAAAGGTACGTCAGCATCTTTTAGGCCTACGTCAGCCCACCAAAAGCCAACGTCATCACCGTAGGCTTATGCTCCTGACGTTATCTCTTTGCTTGGGTCATCCTTCATCATTATCAGCCAGACCTTTAGGCCTCTCTCCCTGACATTGATCCATCCATCATCACTTTTTTTTCTTTTTATCCATTTCCTCCTCTTTTATTATTTTACTTCCTTCTTTTTCTCAGACAGCACCAGGGAGAAGCAGTGCTTTAATATGAGTGCTAGTCACGAAGTACAACCTCTACACAGGGTCAGCCTCAAGGAGTGTTGACGAGGACGACCTGTTGTCGCCGGTACTTTGGACTTTAGAATAAATATTTCGTCTGCCATTGTGGGTTTCTTCCCAACTAACCTAACCTAACCTAAACTAACTTAGCGTAACCGAACCCAACCGAACCTATCCTAAACTAACTTAGCCTAACCGAATCCAACTTAACCTATCCTAATCTCACATTAAACTAACCTAACCTAATCTAACCTACACTAACTTATTCACCCCCCACCCGCATCCCCCACACCCCACCCTACCCCTCCTCCCGCCACAATGAGCCGCTGTCACCACCAGACACTATGAGTAAATCCTATTAATGCAAAGCCCCAGTGTCAACAATACGTCACGAGGGATGCCAGCCACAGGTGCCCCTCCCTCCCTCCTACCACCATTCACTGTCACCCACACTCCACCCCTCATCTCCTCCCACCACTTACCACTACCATCCACATTCTAATCCCACATCCACCACCACCCACTATTTCACCCCCATCCCTCACTCCTCCTCCACCCACACTCCATTCCCTTACCTATTCTTCCTCTCCTCCCCCACCACCGCCCTCATTCACTTTCCCTTCCCCATTTCCCTTCCCTAACTATATTCGCACACTATCCCCATCATTCTTTCTACTCCCCCTTCTACCCCCCTTCCCTTCTTCCTTAAAATATTTCCCGCCCGTTCTCTCTACACTCCCCTACCCCTCCAAAGTCCCTACCATGATCCTGCTCATCTCCCCTCACCCCTGTTCTCCTTTTCCCTTCAATTCATCTTTCTTCTCACTATCATACTTCCCCCCCATTCCCCCTCCTCTCTCATACATCCCCACCTCAACCTCCTCCCTCACTTCATTCAATGTACCTCTCCTCCTCCCATTCACCCCTCAACGTACCCACTATCATCCCCTACTCCCCTCCCCCATTGCTCCCGTGAGTAATAACACCGTGATAAAGCAGACTATCACTGCTCTGAATACCCGCTTTAAATATGGCGTGTAAGAGAAGTAACGGAGAGAACACCACGTTTGTTTGACCAGGTGGGTGGGGCGGGGTGTGGGGCTTTGCGGGTGGGGCTAGGCGGGGTTGGGAGTAAATTGGTTAAGGATGGGACGGGGCAAGGTTGGGAGGAGGACGGAGTGCGGGGCAGGATAGGGTGAGGGGGTGCGAGGTGGGGCAGGTGGTACAGGATGGGTTTAGGTTGGGAGCAAGATGGAGTGACGGGACGGGGTGGGTGGGATGGGGCGGGGCGGGGTACAGGGCGAGGAGGTTCACACACACACTCTTGAGATAAAAAGAGGGTAAAATGGTGTACAACTCACTGTTAAGTCTAGGGTTCACTCTTACGGTGAAGGAGCTGCTGACACACACACACACACACACACACACACACACACACACACACACACACACACACACACACACACACACACCATACATACTTTATATCCCAACATACTTCAGCATACTGTTTTTTTTTTATCTTAATACACACATGTCATTAACCCTTCGAGGACTATTACAATTTCTAGTACGATGACATAATCCCTTGAGTACCAAGGTATCATGCTCTAAAAAGTCATTGTATTCACGGGATAGATTATCGTACTCAAGGATTAAGTCAACGTACTTAAGGGGTTAAATCATGGTAGGGTACTGAAGGGATTAAATCATCGTACTCAAGGGATTAAATTATCGTACTCGAGAGTTCAGTCATCGTACTCAAGGATACGTCAACATACTCAAGAGTTCAGTCTAAGTCGTCGTAGTCACGGGATCAATATATCATAACCAGAGTACTTTAGAGGGAGGGGGAGGTTAGCATCGTAATCGTACTTCAAGGAAATCATTAACTGCATGTACTCAAGTCCAGTCACCAATACGACTCAAGCTCTCGGACTCTGTGTACTCAACATGGGGACTACCAGGATAATCCACCACTCTGGCTAAAGTAGGAAGATAATGTATGAAGACCTGCCACTTCCAGTCCAAAGGGGGAGGAACAAAGGGGGGAGGTCTCATGCGCAGAGAAAGGGAGAGCTAGAAGGAGGGAGGAAAGAGGATGTAGAGGAGAGGGTGAGAAGGGGAGAGGGAAAGAGGATTAGGGTTAGGAGGAGGAAAAGGAGGGGAGGGGAGTAGGGGTTAGAAGGGAAGAAGAAAGGGAGTGGGGAGGGTTAATTAGGAAGTAGGAAGATGAGGAGGAAAGGGTGAAGGAAGAAAGAGATTATCAAAGAAGAAAGAGAAGGCTACGAAACGAGTAAACGGAAGACGAGGAGGAAGAGGAAGAGAGGAAGAAGGAGGACACGTACACAGAAGGGGAGGAACCACTTATACTTGGAGGGACTTTATTCAGCAACACGATCACCCCCTCAGTGGCTGGCTAATGGAGGCCCAAACACTACAACAATAATCACTGTTGACTTCTCCTGTCCCCCCCATCACCTCCTGTTAAGTATCTGTTGTGAGTCATTTATTAATCTTGACGGTTTCGTTTGAGTCATCTGTTAGTTCTGTTGTAACCTGTGAGTCACCCGTTAAGTCTCTCTTTAGTGTTTCTTGTGAGTCATCCGTTATTCTTTACTGTTTCCTGTGAGTCTTTGTTAGCTCTGTTGTAGCCTGTGAGTCATCCCTTAGTCAGTTAGTCTTTACTATTTCCTGTGAGTCATCTGTTAGTTCTGTTGTAACCTGTGAGTCATCCGTTAAGTCTCTAGTGTTTCCTGTGAGTCATCTGTTATCTCTGTTGCCACCTGTGAATCATCCGATAGTCTTTACTGTTATACATGAGAGTCTTCCGTTAGCGCTGTTACAACGTGTGAGTCTCCCGTTAGTTTCTCTTTCACCGTCTGTTATCTCTTGTGAAAGCACACCCTGGTAACAGAGGAGGAGGAGATAATCCGAAACAACAGGAGGAGAAGGAGGGGGAGGGAGGAGATCGAAGAAAGACGAAGTTAATCGATTGAGAAGAAATTCGAGTAGGAAAGTAAGAGGAAGGGAGGAAGGTGGAGGGAGAAGGAAGGAAGGAAGGTGGAGGGAGAAGGAAGGAAGGAAGGAAGGAAGGAAGGTGGAGGTGGAAAGAAGAAGGTGAGGGGAAAGAAGGAAGGAAGGTGGAGGGGGAGGAGGAAGGAAGGAAGGAAGGAAGGTGGAGGGGAAGGAGAAGGAGAAGAGAGGGAAGGAGTAAGAGAGGGAAGGAAGGAAGGAGGAAGGGAACATGTTGACTTTTAATTCCATCCATCTTTTCTCTGGGCGATCCTTAAATCATCAGGTATTGGTATGGTGACAGTCGACGTGATTGTGGTAGTGGTGGTAGCAGTGGTGGTGATAGATGGGATTGTGGTGGTGGTAGTGGAAATTGCGGTAGTAGAGGTAGTGGTGATTATGGTAGTGGTGATTGTGGTAGTGGTGATTGCGGTAGTAGTGGTGATTGCGGTAGTTGTGGTAGTGGTGATTGTGGTAATAGTGGTAGTGGCGATTGTGGTAGTGGTGATTGGTGGTGGTAGTGGTGATTGCGGTAGTAGTGGTAGTGGTGATTGTGGTAGTGGTGATTGTGGTAGTGGTGGTTATTATTCTCAGACCTCTTACGATTCATTATTTAATTCCTTTTATTCAAGCTTCTTACTTCTCTTCTAGTCTCCTTTATCTATCGTGTCTTATTTAATTACTATAAGCTCTTTTAATCTGTTCTACATATCCTTTTATTTAATCTTCATATCTTCTTTAATCCTCCTTTATCTATACCCACCTACTTGAGTCCTTCCTACCTCGTTTAATTTCCTTCTTCCTTCCTCACCCCATCTTTTAAATCAATCTCTCTCTCTCTCTCAAAATAAAGTTACTAGGAGCCACAAAGTTCAGATATAAACACCAGCTCTTGATAACCAACTCTCAGCTCTCCATCACTGGCGGCCGCAAGAGAAACATTTCCCTCTGATATGTCCAACTTCAAACGCCATTAGTGATAGTTCAAGACTGACAAAAGGGAGGTGTGTTGCCATACTTTGACACGTGGGCACTTGAGTTAGTGTTATGAGATGTTACTATTGGTGGGAGATAATTTAATGTGTGAGGTGTGTAGGAAGAGCTGGTGAGGTAGTCATGTTCTCCTCCCCACCACCTCCCTCTTGAATGTGTCGAAGTCATGGCAACAGCGGTTCGAATAAGTTTACCACCGAGATTGAATCCTCGCTGATGGAAGGGTGGATCGATCACAGTTACGAAGGTTCGAATCGTTCGTGTAGCGATTCGAATGGTTATGTACTTTGAATCATGACCGAACCTAAAAAAAAAAATGAGACCTGGATTCATTAAACACAGGCCAGTTCACCTATTATAAAAACGCCTCAGTAACGCTCCCTCACCTGTGCTTCAACGTTAACCCTCCCTTGATAATAACCTTTGAGAGCTTCTTTAAAATCTGCCAGATTCCCGGGTTCTCACTCTTCTGAACTTTAACCTTTACCGCTCAACCCCGAGCTCATTTTACAGCTGAAACATCGAACAGATAAGCCTAAAAGAAATTAGAGGGTTGTTACCTGAACGGATACTAAATAAGTTTGACAGGTGAGGTGAGGTAAGAACGTGGCGAGAGGAAGAGCAAAAATTATCATATACAGTCAGTAGTGTCTTAGGACTTTCGTGTACACAGTAGTTGACAGATAGTAAGTCTAAGACCCAAACAACATCTTGAAGACTGACAGACTAATTTGATATACATGATCAGGCACGTACAGTATGTGCTTCAAGGGCAACGCCAGAGAAATTTTTTTTTTTTTTTACAAAGTTTGAGTTATTAATAAAAGGCGATGAAAATTTGTACAACCATTTGGTCAGGTAGGCGTGACGTCACACATAAATCATTGTATAATTTCAAAATCTACTTGTTAAAAATATTGGTATTACAATTACCTATATTAAATGTAACTAACTAATTAAAGATAATGAATGATATTACCCTATTCGTAACTTTTCATACAACCAAAATTCTGAATCAAGTATATCACGGTAACGACCTGACAGATGGAGGCCAGATGGGGGTGTGGCCGGGGGCGTGGTCAGCAGTGTCTGAGGTCTGACAACAAGAGTACCACTAAAGACTAACACCATATCAGAGCCACGTAGCTTGTTATTTTTACACTCAAATATGTTAACTTACGTGTAGATTTACGTCGTATAACGTTGTTGAAACAGAATTCTGAGCTGTAACTGTTCTGACGCAATATTACCTGCCACGCTCAGGAGTGCTGCTGGTGTCAAGGTGAATTACCAGAGATTTCTTTTGCCGACTTCACGCCCAGTAAGAAAGATTTTCAATTCTTTTCCCCGTAAACTGTACTTCCTCTTCTCAAATTGTAATAAATTTTTAGTAAGTAACAACAACACGACCACTGAAAATAGCGCTACACTTGATCTTTATTTAAGAAGGAGAGGTAAGGGGTAACGCTATACGCCTCAGCTAAGGTAACGATGGCACCAAAAGTCATAAAAATGAACATCGTGCAGCGGCAGAATTATGAATTCTAGTATAGTAAAGACTGAAGACTGCCACCATTTTTTCCAGAACAAGTCTCGTCTACATGGAAAGCTCAACAACATTCTTCTACAGGAAAGTAAAATAAAACCTCAACGAAAACAAAGAAAAAAGTGAGGAAACACACGGGTGAGTAAATACCTCCCCAGAGCCGAGTATCTGTCGGTGAAACATTATATTATTTTGGGAGTTTGCTCACATGAGACTAACTGTCGTGAGGCGCGTCCTCGACTAGCGATGATTGCCTCAATTTGTCCAGGATTCCAGGAACCCGGAGTCCCTCAGCGTCTCTCCGCCTCCTCCCTCTCCTCCTCCTGGACCTCTCCCGCCAACTCCTCTTCCTTCTCCTGGACCACTCCCGCCTTCTCCTCTTCCTCCTCCTGGACCTCTTCCGCTGCCGTTTCTTCTTCTTCCGACTCCGAGAACTCTCCCGCCTCTTCCTTCTGACCCCCTCCTGCCTCTTCCTCTTCCCGGAACTCTCCCGCCCCCTCCACCAGTTCCTGAATGTCAATTCTCCTTCGTTTCTTCCTTCCATACTCCTTTACTTCTTTGCCTTTTCTCCTTACTTCTCCCCAGTCTTCCATCACCTCTCGTTTACTCATCCCTATACCTCTTCCCTGCCTCCCGTCCCTATTTCTCCACCTCTTCTACCTTCCAGTGTCCCTATGCACTCCATCCTCCCACTGTATATCACCCATGAGTCTTTCCCTTCCACGTTCCTTCTCACCCATCTTTCTCTTTCTCTCTCACATTCTTCCTCTCCCTTTCCCACACTTTCTCTTCAACAATCCCCCCCTCCTCTCTTTCTCCTTCTGTTCCAGCTTTCTTCTTATCCCTCACCCTCTCCCACGCCATCCCTCACACTGAACCTTTCCCTTTCTCTTTTGGGGTCACCTCTTCCATTTCCTTCCCCCTACCAATACACTCTCACTTCTCTCCCCTCTTTTCCCACCTCCCCTTCTTTTCCTATTCCTTCTCTGCCGTCTTCATAAGTATAAACATATGTTACCTGGAGTTTACCTGGCGTCCATTCAAAGGTTTTCCTCCCTACTCCTACAGCTCGGTCTACAACTAAGCATCCACCGTGTGACAGCTTGATCACCTAGACTGTTGCTGTCTGCCTGTAGCCCACAAGTTAGCTCGACCATCACAGCCTGTTGGAGGTAAATTGGCTCGAGGGTCTCCAGTGACGGCCTTATTTAGTCTCCCAGTGAGAGTTTCTCATAATTGCTGGTAAATTACTAACAACGGTAATAATACACAGTTGAAAGCACACTTGACTGAGTTGCTAATACCAGCCACACCCACCACCACCACCACAGTCCACCACCACCCCAGTCCACAACAACTACCACCACCACAGTCCACCACACACACCATCAAATCCACCACACCTACCATCAAATCCACCACACCCACCACCACCCCAGAAAACCACACCCACCACCACCACAGTGCCTGTAATTAGTGGCGGCGTCAGAGTGATGCATGGCACAACCACCTCCCCACTCCCCTGCTGCGGACACACACACACACACACACACACACACACACACACACACACACACACACACACACACACACACACACACACACACACACACACACACTCTCTCTACTCCTCTGTTCAATTGAGGTTTTAATATCTTAACGAACTGCATACACAATGGTTTAGTAATAACGACTGTTACCAAGCGACGAGGAGGACTCTTGAGGTGGAGGTGAGGGGAGGTGCAGCAGGCAGTAACAGTTGAGATGATCAGTAGCCATGCAGGAGCAGGAGGAGGAGGAAGTGGGGTGAATGGTGCCTGAGAATGGAAGTCGAGAAAGAGGCGAGGGGAAAGGTAAAGAAAATGAAAGGAGGAAGTGAAGGAGGACAAGGATGAAGTGAGGGAAGAAGGTTAAGGAGAATGGAGGAGGAGGAGGAGTGAAAAAGAAGAAAGTAAGGATAATGAGGGAAGGGGGCTGGAGACAAATAATGGGGTGAAAGCAGGAAAGATGAGCAGGAAAGAAATTAGCAATACGTAACTGAACGAAGTACAATTG